>NW_010972574.1:991109-1034948 GCF_000737465.1 Haliaeetus leucocephalus
CAAACCCAAAAGAATCATAAAAAAACTTATTTTCTTTCCTTTAAAATATTCAAATCCATAATGTAAAAATGTAAGCTTAGAACTTTGTTGAGCGTGCAAGAAAGAATAAATGAACATACTCTTGCCATGAAATTCAGTAACCTGAATCTGATTAGGCATGCTGGTTTAAAAAAAAACCCAACCCATCCTTTTCTTTTAATGTTTTTTGTATGAGGTTATTTGGCTAGTCAGAGAGATGATATGCTGATAGCTTTTAGATAAAAGAAACTCAAATGTGCAAACTTCTTCAAACAGTAGAAATTTTTCTTGCCAAAGCAGCCTTCTGTTCCTGCTATAACAGAATGTGTAGAAAATGCTGGCAACGTGGTGGTTTGTGGTGGTTTGTATTTTATATGAATCAGCAGCTGTCGAGAGAGAGAATAGTCTCAATGCTTTTAAATTTCATACCTAAACCAGGTTTAAATCTGGAACACAGTACTGAGAGTTAAGTCATCAAAAAATTATACTCCTATTTTAAGTTATAGCAATATTGGTATTCCCTGGTTTAAAAAAGAACAACAGAAAAAGCCTGGTTTGTTTCTTTTTTCTGTCTTTCAAACCCATGCTATTACAGATCAAATTTTAGAGACATGTTCGACTTCATTTTTCAGTTCCTATTGGGCAATATTTGTTTGTCTAGTGATATATTCTTAAATCGGTTCGCTTTTAACTCCCTCATAAACTTTACTGATTTGATTTTAAAGGAGCTAAGATTGAGACTTTTCTGTTTCAGAATATGTATAGGTATACTGAGCTGTGAAGTGTTAAAACTATTCTAGTTTGCTTTTAAGAAAGCTAGACACAGACTCTAAGCTCCTGATTTTAGTGTTTTAAATTAATGTAGCCTGATCCAAAACATCCTTTAATTTTTGCAAACCATAAAAAATGATCTGTAGAACTTTTTTGAAACCAGAACAAAAATGTGACATTTGTGCTTACATCTAAGTTAGAAAACTGTTCTGTTTAGCTGTATACTGTATTCATCAGTCAAGAGTTCTGAATTGTTCGCTTGTACTGAAAAGCACCTCTGAGAGTCCACGTAACTCTGAGGAGTGAATGCATTGACAGAGACCTTGGAATCTGAAGCTGCTTATTTCTGAGGGGAATACTGGTTATAGCCAGCATCGCATCGCGCACCTGAGGCCAGGCAGCCTCAGAGAGAGCCACAAAGAGGCATTCAAAAGAACATTTAAGAACTAGGGATAACAATTCACTACTTAGGTTTAAAATTTTTCTAATACCAGGAAACACAGACGGGGCTTCTCATTTTTTTGCAGCGGGCCTCTGTTTACACGCAGGTGCTGCAGCCAAAAGCTATGAGCAAATTAAGTTAGTATTTATCCCTAGGAATATCTTCTCAACTGATTGAAGTGTTTCTTATCCGTTATAGCTGGAATGTTCCTTGCTGTTACAATAGTAATAAATCTTGGAATGCATTTCATATCTCATGTCTGTGGCTCAACTGACATTTAACCTTCAGTGTTCTTTGGCTGTGCATGGAGCAGTAGCATTGAAGACATGCTTCTATTTATCACTGTATGCTAACCTTCATGCATAACATATAGCAGGTTTCCACTAAGCCGTAATTGCAAATGGTGATATTACCACAACAGGTTTTCAGTGTGCTTTTCCTAGCTATGTGTAATAGAGATGAGAATGTCTATACACCAGACCAAACACTGAGGCCAGAAGGGAGCGTTAGGCTGTGCTTTTATAATAGCCTTCATGTCTCTCTGGTTTAGAACAGATGCTCGGTGCCCTGCATTCATCCAGGCATGCACAGAAAGTGATTGAAAGGTATCTTTATCACTTCTCCTAGTCTCTGTAACCCTGGCAGTTCTGCTTAAATTTACAGTAGAAAACACCAACTAGATCAATAAAACAGAATGAAATGCATTATAAATGTCTTTCTGTCACAGTAGGTGTGATTCTGCTTGGCAGTGGAATACATAACTTTTACGTGAAGTTAATTATTGCCACAGAAGTAATTCAGGAGAATACAGGGGAAACAAAAGCAATCTGTAATGTGAGTTTAACACATGCTGTAATTAAAATTGTATTTCTTGACTCCATCACAATCTGTGTCAGCTCCAAAGCTGGGTACCCCTGCTGTCTGATGTGAATAACCATTAATTCTACTAGTTGTCCTCAAATTAATATGAATGCCAGGATTAGCTCATTTGATTTTAAAGATAGTCAGTAGCCCACCGTAACTTTATAGTTTCCTTTGTTTAATCTTTTTAATACACCCTTTTGATCACATGCAGTGTGCATCACCCAATACTGTCTCCTGGTCTCTCATGTGACATGTGGTTGTCCTATCTGTTAAAGAGGTAGAGAGATCATGTTAACTAATACAGAATTGTGCCACAAAGATTAACTAAGTAAATATGCATCATGACCCTTGACAATTCTAAGGAAATTTAGGAAAATCTACACAAATTAATAGAGAGAACTGAATTCCAGTTAAAACTTATGCATACAGTATCTAACAGACTGTCAAGAGGACGTAACTGTGGACTGCACAGAGTTGCCCTTAGTGTGACTTTTGTGGGAATGGCAAGATAGGTAGCACAGGGAAAAAAAAGGAGAAAAAAAGGTACTGAAGATAATAATCACAAAAGTCTTTTAGGAGATGGTACACATAAATCAATGAGGGTTATTCCAGAGATCTCAGGCAATAGACAGGCATTTCATACAAAGTATGGACTCATAAATGTATCACTGATGTGGAGTTCACTATAGAGTATTGTGTCTTGTTTACCTTTTCCAGACAAAATTTAGGAAAGCTACAGCTCAGTATTTGGAGGACTCATAAATAAGTATTGCCCTAACTCTATGTTATTACCCATCTTGAATGACAGCAGATAGCTCTTTCTTCCAGCATAGGATTATTCTAAGTTCAACATCAAAAGTAATCAAACTCCCTTGATTAATCAAAATTATATATTATCATCCTGATTGCAATCATCTACCAAAGATCATTTCCTCCTGCAGTTTTAAGGTACATAATCAGTGCAGAAGAACAACAAACCACGTCTATAAAGCCAAAACACTAGCTGATAATTGTGTGTTAAATAAAATTATTAAGTGGACGGAAATAGTCTGGCACTTACTAGGCCTCCCAAGTGTATGTCATGCCTTTCACAAACTCATGTGAGATCATTCCACAGCCTTATTAACACATGCAACAATTCTTTTTTTTACTTGATATCGCTAGGCTAGTATAAAGACGTGAATCTTTCTGGTTAAGGAAGTCTAAGTCAGAAATAATTGATACAAATTTCCTGAAGATTCCTAGAGAACCTTCATGTTTCTTGGTTGCTTCTTACCATAGGGACACCAATCTTGTTCTTATCTGACTCTGTGCTGTCTTTCTCATCAGCCAGAACGCATCCTTCAAGTTTGTTATCAGCTAGAAAATGAACCAGATGGTCTTAACCAACCCAAGACAGTAATACTGAGAAACAGCACTTTTATTTCAGATTCACTTCAAATATGAAGACACTAGGAATATAGGAGGGAAAGAAGTCAGTCAGTAGTGATGCCTTGAGTTTTTCTGTTAGGTTGGGTTTCCCACACCTTCTCCAGATTGCATGTCTGACCCAGTTAGAGCTCTGGGCTTTAACTTGCTAATTTAGAAGGCAACATACATTTTCTATACACAATGTTTTTAGCTGAAATTGTCTCAATTTCAACAGTGTATTACAGAAATACAGCAAATCACTGCAGAGTTGTGTAAACATTTAGAATTAGCTGATAAATGTCATCAGCATGTTACTATGAAATACCTTGTGTTACTTCTTAAGAGATTGATAACTGACTTTAGGCGGAGTGTAGCCTGGGGTACTTCCATGGAGGAAAAATCCCCCCAAATTTGTCTAAGTTTCTCAGGAACAAAAGAAGAGTTAAGGCTTTATTTTTACCCACCAAGAGGCAGAAACAGATATATCTATACTAACTCTTTGTTGTATGCTAATGTTTAATTCACAGCTCTAAAGAAGCTTTAGTTCTTTAGTCCTTGACTAGTTAACTTGTGAGTACAGGTAACACTAAAAATCAGTCAAGGTTAAATCAGAAGCAAGCATCTAGCTTAGAAGTCGGAAGAAGGGAAAAAGTCACAACAAAAGTGGCCCTTTGTTCTCAAAGGCAGAAGGTACTTACAGAAAACTAGTTTTGAAGCAGATAATTTCAAAAGTAAGAAGAGCCACTAAAGCTTATCTTGATAACGCACCTTTGACCCTGGAAAAGCATTATGCAAATTCTGAAATCCTGAATGGGGATGGCCTGTGCTCAGCTATAAGACTTCACCAGTTTACATATACATAACTTCAGGACTTAAGTCCCTTTTGTCTGACATAACAGATCGGAACAGCTCGTAATTATATAACCATGACTCTTTGTTTATGGTTTTTCAGATGTTTCTTTTTCATGCTCTTCAGATTGCATAATGAAGCAGATTATTAGACTCATCCTCCAATTCAAAGAGAAATGATTTGTGTAAGAAGTACATGAAGTCCTGTCTCAGTCTACACTAAAATTAACAGAAACCACAGACAAGCCTTCACATAATTAAGTACTCAAAGGCTGAACATTTTAATTTTCTTTCATCTTTGTTAACATTGCTGTTATTTAATTGATCCATTCTGTTTTTCAAAGGAATGAATAGGCTTGGATGTGTGAGGTGAGCTTTATGATACCTGGAATTTTAGGAGACTTAGCTTTCAGAAACATGAAGCAATGAATAAAGATGTAGAAAATACCATTTCATTAAGAATTTGGAACTGCCTTACTGAGTAATGCTATTTCAAACACTATGGGACCAGAGTCATTACCAATTCGGACTAAACAGGTTTTAGGAAAACAGAAACCAAGAAGTAGAGAAATATTGACTTAAGAAAAAACCAACAGAAACGCGTGCATCTGATACAATAAGCAATATATTGGGCAGTGGGCAGAAGAGAGCTTGAGAAACAGCACTTTTAGAAGAGGTTTTGAGACACCTATTGTAAAGAAGTCCACAGGCAGGCTAAGATTAACTTTTCTTTTCTCATTATAAAAGAATTCAGACCTCTGGAGTGGCAGATACAATAGAAATAGGTACAAAATAAAAAGAATATTCCCTAATTAGGATTTTGGACAAGGTTCAATTAAGAAGGAAATATATATTTTGTATAACAGATTTGATTCTCACAGTCATTTCCCTGGAGGTACATCTGATTTACAGCCTCAAAATTGAAATCTGTATCAGTCTTGGACAATCTAATCTTGTAAATAAATTATATGGACTAGGGGACTTGATAAACTAGTTCAAAGAAGTAAGAAACATTTACAAAATTTAACTTAGAGTAAATGCAAAAATGAAATAAAAGAAAAAAAATGGGTTTTGCATTTGCAGGTTTTGGTAGACTATTTTGACTTACCATTTACTTAGAAATAACTATATAAAAATGTTTACATAAGTGTAGAGGAATGTACTTTGAAGTTTCCTGTCTGTGGAAACACTTTTCTTTCTTTGCAACACTAGTTGCTATGCCAAAAAACATTTTCAAGACACAGCATACAAATAGTGACTTGCAGATGAATGGGTCAAACTCAAAAGGTCATGTCAGTTTAATTTCATGGTAGAAGATGAGAAATTGCTGATGGGTCAGGGAAAACAGGATCTGAGTACTCATATCCATCTGTTCCTTGGGGTATATATATAGAAAGAGGCTTTTTAATCCCATCTGTTTGTGGTAGCCAGAGCAGAGGTTGTATGATCAGCACTTAGTAACTGGCTTCTCTTGACACAAGTGTAATTCAAGTTTGGTGTTTTTATTTCATATTTTTGTAACATCAGCAGAATGAGTCCAAGCTTTAAAGATATTCTTGACTTTTACTATCCTCATATAAAATATAGCTTAGCCTAGAAAATATTTTCAAATGCATGCAGACTTTAAGGTTGCAGGCAGAATCTGAGTGTACTACCCAGTGTGTCAGAGCCCAGTCCAAAGACTAGTGTCTGATCCAAAAATGTGGTTTAGATATTTTCAGATTTCAGTAAAAATTCAGTAACTTGAGCTGATTTGTAGGCTTATAGCATTGGTCAAAAGCAAAGAAAGGAGAAATGCATAACAGGGGACAGAATTGGCTGAAAATGATCCAGATCATGTGGCTCTGATGCAATGTGCAACATTGCTGAGCAGAAAATCATCAGTGAGCTTGATTGCTGATGAGAATCACAGGGATTAGGAAACAGGATGCGAGTTCCTTTCTGATTTTGTAGGAAGGAGGTAGAAAGAGAACTCAGTGACTATTTCCTTATTTCCTACACTCTATAATTTTTTCCCTCTCCATGAATATTATTATATTTTGATTTTATAGCATATTTTTATCTGAAGGTATTAAAGCCCTTTAAAAGGCCAAGCATTTCTTAAAGCAGCCTACAATGTGGATATTCTATATCCATGAAACAAATGCTGAAACCAAGGGAAAAATAAAAATCTTCAGTCTGAACTTTTCAAATTTAGAAAAATTAGGAATTTAAATTCATGTGAAAGCACTTAATAGTGAAGTATGATTTTCTGATACACTAAACATCTACAGATTCATTTAAAAAACTGTCAGATCACTCTGTTTATTCAGATACATTTAGCTGATTGAATATAAACAGCTTGGTCTCAGTGAATTGCTTAAGACACATAGTAAATTAATGACAGATGAGAATAGAACACAGGTGCCTCAGGCATCTAATTGTTTTCCTGTGTTAAATAAAAACATCCTTCTGCTTGACACAGCAATGAATTTCAAATTTAAAAAGTCCTGGTGTTAGCTTACCATGAGGCATCTAGTGGATGCAAAATGAGCAGCTCACTTCTGTTTTTTCCAAACTGATCTGGGAGAAAGGAATCAAGCAAGATTAAAGAAGTTGTGTGTTCTCATTTACATAACTGCAACCCATTAGAAAACTGTGCAATAGTGAATAAGATATCTATGATCTGATTAAATACATAGCACAGAAAATAAAAAATAATTCTAACAGCCCATGACTTCCTTTCAGACACTACTCATGGGAATAAAAGGATAAAATACTACACTAGGGAAACGGAAGAGGAGGATGGGGAGAACAGGCTTTATGAGACAGATATTTCCCAGAATGTGCAAATAGGTATGAGGGAGAGAGTGATACACAGAAATCTATCCAGTCCTCAGAAACAGAAGGTACAAAAAAAAGTGCTAAAAGGGATTTCATTGCTTCCCAATTCTAAGCATGGACAAGGCCTGTCGCAAGGATAAAATTAAATAACAGTCCTGACTTCGTAATTAAGCCTGAAACTAAAATACTATCTAGAAATTTTGCATCTCATAAATTATGAGATTTTAGTACAAGATGACAGCAACCTTAGCTTGCTTGGTTACACAACCACGATGAGAATTCCACTGTCACAGGAGGAACAGTAATGCCTGCTGCAGCTGGCAGCTGGGGTGACAGTAGCACCCACTTGTCACTCCAGGCCAAGTGGCTCTCACACAAGAGGAGCCCACAATCCTGTTTCTCGCCCCTTCTTCCTTGTAGTTTCCTTGCCAAAACCTTTTTTTGCTGCCTGTCTTGTTTTCCCTCAAACTGCCTTGATATCCTTTGGCATTTATGACAACAATGGACAACTGTGTTAGCACAGCCACCGAGGGTTCACATAACAAAATAGCACTTTGCAGTAGCGCAGGGTGTATGAAAAATGGTTCAGGAGCATTATGTCATTGGTTTCTTGTGATCATAGAAATCAGAGGTAAAGAAGATCTTCCAAAGTATCTAATCATCTTTCAATACCAGAGAGCTGGATGGATGTTCCTGGGGTACAATTACCAATCTTTTATCTAGTCCAGTTTTATATATTTCACATTTCTCTCTGGAAGTTACCAGAATCATCATCATGGGAAGTTTTTCTTAGTGTTCAATCTTAAATTTCTTTGCTTAATATCATCCCTTGCATTTACATAATGAGCTTAGTAAGCTATAAAGAGAGAAAGAGAACTTGCTGGCCAAGCAAGTTTTTGCAAAACTTTCAGCTCCACCACAGATGTTGTACTGTTGTTCTTAGCCCTTGTGACATATGCAGTAATTGGGGAATATTTCACTTGCACTGACAGAATGAATCCAGTATTTCCTGTGTAACATGAAGGTAATTAGAACAGAGAAAAAAGTTAGCTATAGACAGGCCAAAGTAAATTTTTTTTTTTTCGGTGCATGAATATGGGATCTTCTGCAATTGGTATAAGTTTTACTTGTTAGTAATAGACTAAGAATTTACTATATGCGTTAAACTCCCCATCTTAAATTGAGTTTGGTTGAATTTTATTAGCAGTAGTACCAACGGCAGTATACCCGGAGATCTCAAAAATCTAAATTATGATCTGAATTCCTTCACTTCCCCCCACTCAGGTAACTATGACGTGATACTATATATTTTCCCTCTAATTCTCCTTCTGTTTTCTTCTTAACATATTGCTACATGCATGTAATCTGGCCATACATTCTTAATACAGGGTACCTGATTCAGATTTGGACACTATAAAATAAATAAATGTTACATTTGGTAGAAAGAACCTAGAGAAAAGAGTACTTTCATCTGTCTCTTGCCATCATTCACTATGAATGCCTAGCATTCCCACAAAAATAGGCAACATGCACCCATTAAACTTTTTTTTCCAATGCCTATATTAAAATTCCCTCCAAACAACTAAGATTAATAAGTTAAATATTCTGAAGAAGCATGAATATCATCATCTCTTTGTATATCAAGAGCAAACTGTCCATTACAAAAGCAAGTCAATTAATTTAAATCAGCAAAAATGTTAATATTGTGAGTATATTTCAGTTAAAAATAGTCAAGAATAAGCTGTGCTGTGTGAAAGATGGTCCATCTAACCTGGTCTGCTGTCATTGGCAGTAACCAGAAGCTGATGGTTCAGGAAAAGATGCATGAAGACCGTAACTGATTTTCTGTATCTTGCTAGCTCCCAGAAATATGGATCACATGGATTTTCCTGAAGGGGGCTCATATCCCTATCAATGCATCTTTGCTTGTAATAATCCCTACTCACTTTCCTTCAAGGAAATTTTCTATTTTGTTGTTTGGGTTTTTTTTTAACCCATTAACATAATTATAAACAATATATTTGTGTCAGTGAATTGCAGTAATCACTATTGCATATTGTAGGGAAAAAAAACAAATCTCCTTTAAACCTCTTAAAGAAATATTAAACTTCTATGCCTGCACCCTCCTCCTTGCAGTTTCTGTGTTGGGAGAAGCATTTATTCTTTTTCCAATGTATTTCATGACTAGTCTCTTTCTCCCATCACCTTTTTTTCAAAGTTAAATAGCTCTTATTCCATACACCAGCCTTTCTGTAAGTTCAGCATTTTCCTGCCCTTTTCCATATCTTTCTAACTCTATTGTATCTATTTTGAAAGAAATGCATGCGATACTCTCAATTTTGGTTCATTCAGAGGTACAGTTATGCTATTTAGTTCTCAATTCCTTTGTTAATAATTGCTAATGTTTTATTTGGTTGGGGGTTTTTTGGACCATTGCTGAATATTCAGCTGATAGTGACTCATCAAATCACTTTCTTAAGCAATTTAAAAAAAAAAATATTTTAGAGCTTCACAGTTGTAGAGGATTGTTTTCACCTGTGTGCCTTATTTTGCATATATTGACACTGAATTTCATTTGCCATTTCATTGCCAAGTCAGTCAGTAAAAGACTAACTCATGACAGTCAGTTTTAGTTTTGGTTAGTCTGAATCATTTTATATCATCAGGAAACTTACTCAATTCCCTATTAGCCCCTTTTACCAGAACATATCTGAATATACTGAGTAACATATATTCCAGCACAGATCCCAGTAGTATTCCACTGGTAATTTATCTCAGAGAACAATCTTCAGTTTGAGTCAACCATGTCATCAGAAACTGCCCCTTCTCTTGGTGTTCTGCAATAAAGCAATTCCAAAACTCCCTGTATATTCATCAGTACTGATGAGTAGGGCTTGTAAAAGTTGGAAAACTGTATGATCACCAAACCTGGAGAGGAAGTAATTTAAATCCTACTCTGTTCTCACTCCATAGAATAACTTCCCAAACACCTGTCTTTTGGCACTATGTATTTCCTCCTTGCTTTTGTATATAATGCCTCTGTTCTCATAGAACATTGATTTTTTTTCGAAGTTTCCAATGTTTACATTGAAAACACTTGAGATCAAAACGGACTGGTTTTGGTAAACCAGCATGTCATATCTAGATCATAAAGGATTGTGTCCATAGTAAAATATTATTTCCTGGTGCCTTTTCCCCTTTTGTAGATTAGAAATAAAGAATTTGGAATGTATTATGCTGAGGTGTGCATAGAGTAGCCAAATTCATTTATATATGTACAGTATGATATAGAACACTTGAGAAGTTACACTATTAATCTGGCAGAACAGAATCAAAACTTAACTATATTTATGACTTAATATTTTGCATCAAGTTTCAGGAAAAGTCTTGTTTTCAGGGAAGTTCTAAAATGTATTCACTATAAGCTTGCTTTTACTGTATTACTCAAGAAAGAAATTAATTGTTCTGTAACACTCTTTTTAATCACTTTTTCTTTTTGTCACATATATTCCACCTGACTAGAACAGTAGTATAGTTTTTGCTTACCTTCAGTAGGTCTTCTTTCTTTCTAACTTTCTCCTAAAACAGAGTAGTTTAAAACAATGAAGTGATTCAACACTGCAGTTACAGAAATTTTATGTTTTCTATTTAATTTCAAGTTTTGACTTGCTACTTAGGTTTTCTTAAGATTTAGGTTCTAGATTTTCTTGTAGATTTATTGCATATTTCAAGTATTTTGAGCTAATCTAAAATCCACTTTCAGTTTAATTCTCTTTTTAAAAACATATGCAAATAATTAGGATACAGCCAGCAAGCAAAAAGAAAAAAGAATTAAATAATAAAAATCAATAGAAATCCATCAATCAGAACACTAGCAACAAAAGAAAGCCCAAGGAAAATATCCATTCCCCAGACAAACTCTAACAAAATGAAGTCCAGCAGGCTAATACTTTTATTATTTTCCTAAATCAGCCACACACACAAAAACAGCAACACGGGTAGGATGCACAATTAATGTCAGACACAAAGAAATAAAACTTTCATAAGAAAAGATTAAAAGGTATTTAAATATTTTGGCTGTTTTCAAGTCTGCTAAATCTGATAACCTCCCTCACTGAGGCTACTCAGAAAAAAACCTGTAATTGCCTCAATTTCCTTCAGTGTTGTTGCTGAGTATATCTATGTTACTTACTAGAAAAGCGCAAAGAGGGAAGGATTGAGTTTCAATGTGCAGTGATCTCTTAGGGGTCTTTTGTGCTTCTAGAATATTGTGTTTTATCTAGGAAACATTTTGAAAATTTGCTGGTCCCGGGTAAGCAATGTGCATGTATAGAGAGTTAACTATTGAAGGACCTTGTGCCCGTATTGCAAGTGCAGCATCTATCTGGTGCCTTAGTGTGTCATTTTGATCTTTGATCCTCCAAGAGGGAAGCTGACTCAAGCTCACCAGCAGTGCACTTGTTTATGTACTGCAGAACTTCATATGTAGACATAAGCCAAATTTTCATCAAAAATAACTCCTTCTTGCTACTACATTGCTACACTTGTTACAATTACATTAGCAAACATTTTTAAAAGAAAAAATATTCCTAAAAGCAAACAAGGAAATGATTGACAGCAAATACCGATTAGCCAAGACCAAATCCTATCAATCTCATCTCATTTCCTCCTATCACAAAGTGAAAGGCCACATGTGTAGAGGGAAAGCAGTAAACACGAACAGCTGGCTAGGCAGCTGCTTTGCAGAAAGAGATTCAGGAGATTTAGCTGTCCACAGGCTGACCACAGGGTTATGCTTTTTGTGGAAAGAAAAAGCATGTGGCAGATTTGAAACAAAGTACAGTTTCTATAAATATTCACAAAACCTCAGCTGGAGTCCTGGTTTTGGGCTAGCACTTCAAGAAGGGTGATTGAGGAGAGAGGAGTAGACCGAGTGTGAGCAGAAGTCTAGTAAGTACGATGGTCAGGGAGTGATCAGAAGAGTGGGACCTGCTAAGCGTAAAGGTGAGAAGACTGAACACAAATGTAGTAAGTGCTCTGAGTGGGCCAAGAGGGGAGCAAACTGTGGCTCGCAGTAAATATGATGAGACTTATATGCAGAACAAGTCAGGGTTTTTAATAGGAGGGTTTTTTTAATATAGAATCAAATTTCTGGAAAAATTGCAAACTCTGTGTGATTGGAGTATTTGAAGAGTTGGTAGACAAATATCTAACAGAAACAATAGAATTAATATGCCTTTGGCAGAAAAATGAGCTAGGCTTCTAAGCTGTGCTCCAGCCTGGTGCTCTAAATATTTATGACTGAAAAAGGAGAGGCATTTCTTTCCTCTCTCACAACCAATATTTAAGTTAACAATTTCCTTAGAGTCACTTGCAGAAAAAATTTAATACTGACATTCAAAAATACCAAGTGCTTAATATTCTTAACCTTTTTAAGGGCTATGGGTATATTCATGTTGGACAAGAATATAATCATAGAATCGTAGAATCATAGAATCATTTAGGTTGGAAAAGACCTTCAAGATCATCAAGTCCAACCATCATCCATGCCCACTAAACCATGTTATGGAGTACCTCGTCCACGTGCTTTTTGAATACCTCCAGCGATGGTGACTCTACCACTTCCCTGGGCAGCCTGTTCCAATGTCTGACAACCCTCTCAGTAAAGAAATTTTTCCTAATATCCAACCTAAACCTCCCTTGCTGCAACTTGAGGCCATTTCCTCTCGTCCTATCTCCAGCCACCTGACAGAAGAGACCAGCACCCACCTCACTACACCCTCCTTTCTGGTAGTTGTAGAGAGCGAGAAGGTCTCCCCTCAGCCTCCTTTTCTCCAGACTAAACCACCCCAGCTCCCTCAGCCGCTCCTCACAAGACTTGTGCTCCAGGCCCCTCACCAACTTGGTTGCCCTTCTCTGGACACGCTCCAGCACCTCCATGTCTTTCCTGTAGTGAGGGGCCCAAAACTGAACACAGGACTCAAGGTGCAGCCTCACCCATGCCCAGTACAGGGGGACAATCACCTCCCTGCTCCTGCTGGCCACACTATTTCTGATACAGGCCAGGATGCCGTTGGCCTCCTTGGCCACGTGGGCACACTGCCAGCTCATATTCATTCAGCCAGCTGTCAACCAGCACCCCCAGGTCTTTCTCTGCCTGGCAGCTTTCCAGCCACTCCTCCCCATGCCTGTAGCGCTGCATGGGGTTGTTCTGACCCAAGTGCAGGACCCGGCACTTGGCCTTGTTGAACCTCGTACGATTGGCCTTGGCCCATCGATCCAGCCTGTCCAGATCCCTCTGTAGAGCCTTCCCACCCATGAGCAGATCAACCCTCCCTCCCAGCACAATATCTGCCTTGATGGCCTTCCCTCTCATCCTTACCCATAAGCACTCAACCTTGTCATCCCAATCGTGTAGCTCTGTACAATCAAAACACTCCCTAACATAACATAATGCCTCATCTATAACACTTCTACACTTGTGTTTACGTTATTCCTTATGGAAAGTGGATTAGTGATTTAAGACTGTTTTCCTTGGTATGATCTGGTATTTTTTACATTTTGAACAAGTATTTGTTAGCTCTTTTCAGCACTAGTACACAGTATCATCCTCTGGTCAGTTTTCTTTTACTATGTCAGTGAATTTAAGTAAAATGAAGTACACTGAAATAGGCTTGAACTTGTTCTCTGGAATCTCTGGAACATCATAAAAATTTAAACCCACATGACAATTGTGTCTGTTATAAATCAGAGAAGAAAGAGACATAGCTATGCAGTGTAGATTCATTTACTTGATTAACAAAATCCCAACTATTTAAAAAAGAAAAAAAAAAAAGGAAAAAAGGAGACACTTAAAGCTATTAAAAGTTTGTGTTCTGAAAAGAACAAAAGAGATAAAAACAGGCATGAAAAGAAATCTCACTTTTACTTTATTATTTTATTTGTTTTAATAATGAAAAATGTAAAACCCCTAAGTGACAAAGTTGTGGGGTTTTTTTTAATTAAAAAACCAAACCCCCAAACCAAAAACAAAGCCCCGACACCCAGAAAGCACTGACTCAGGTTTCCCAGTATCTTTGCTTTGTCCCTGATGCAGTTTTGCAAGTATGTTTACTTTCCTGTCCCTTAGTTTCTCATATAACTGAATCTAGGAAGGGTACTGTGAAATTTCATTATTCAGCATTAAAATATACTTCAAACTTTAGAAGGAAGGTGCTATAAAAGGTAAAGCATTGTTATTTTTTCATAATGGACTCTGCAGTTACTTTTTGTACTAAAGAATATTATAGCAATTTTGTATACTGAAACAGATACATGGCAGCACCCTTTTTCTCTTCAAAATTACACAAGGAACTTCAACCTCATTACAGCTGATCCTTGCTCCAGATTCTCTGCTGATCAGATTTTGGCAGTACCCCTTGAAATATCTGGCAATCTGTTGGACTGGTACCATTTCAGAAGTACTAATTTTCCTTTTAGATGAGGTGCAGTATTAGACATGTATTTTCTTTGTTACAGCAGCTGTAGGACCCAGCAGCCAAGTGATCAATATCCACCCAGGCTTTGCCCTACTGCAAACGTTCCAGTTATCAAACATATGGTCTGATGTTGAAGTCTTGCTCAAATGTTGTAAACGAAGTCAGCTGTGCAAGAACACTGAAGCCAGGGAGGACTCCACTCCGTTTTGTACAGTAGGATTTCACACAGCCGCTTGCAAAATGGTTTCTGTTGAGCTGGTATCGACATTACTATTGAGTTGCACAGGCTGATGGATAGATGTTATTTTATATAATGCTCATACACCCCCCCCCCCAACATTTTAAATAACAATAAAGAATGCACAGGGGAAAAAAAAAGGTAGTGAAGGCTTTAATGTGACACTGAGAATGCTGTAGTTCCAAAGAAACTATAAATCAAGATTCTCAAAATGTTTTGAAACATATTTAACTTTCAGAAAATCCTGTGAGAAAGTGACAGGGTATATTGCAGTCACTTTTCCTGCTTGTTGAAGAGAAAAAAAGAAACCAGGGCACTGCTGTTGAGAAAAAGACTTCTCCTGGGTGAAGACCTGTTTAACAATGCACATCAAAAATTTTATAGAGTAGAATATTAAGGAAAATTTTCTATCCTAATGCAACAACAGAAAAAAGGTGAGATTTTGCTGCCGTTCCTAAAAATACTTTCTAGAATCATTATTGATCACATGTTAGATTTGGTGTTGGTTGGGGGTTTAAGCTGCTTTCTTTTATTTTCTTTGTTATGGTGGGAAGCAGAGAACTTGAAATTTGCACCATGAGCATGGGGATAAAAAAAGCCAAACAAACAATCAAAAAACAAAAATGAAACAAAACAAAAGAATAACCAAAAAACCCCCAAACAACCTGACACTGCAAAAACCAGTGATACCACAATACAAAAGTAATTTCAATGCCATAAAACTGCATTTTTGGTTTGGGGAATCTAAAGGCCTAACAAGACATATGGAAAACCTGTATTTTTCTCCTATGTGATTTTAACTTTTAAACTTAAACTCCAGTTTGTGAATTTGTAGGATTTTGTTAAAAATGATTCTACACTTGAATTAGTTCAATGTGCCATCCATAATACTAAAGATATGATTCATGATAATTGTTATTCGAGGCATCCCTAACTTTGGCTGTGGGTTACTAAAGGAATTTGCCTCAGTAGTTCATAAGTGCTAAATGTCAATTACTTCAAGAGCCTAGAGTGTCTTTCAGAAGTCAGAAAAGCAACAAACAATGGCACTTGTGAGCAAATTCCTCCAGGAGCAATGGACATTTTGTTGGTCTTCTGCTTGAGCAATACAGGACTTAGCAGGCTTTTGACTCCCAGCAAGCAATATGGGAGATAAAATGACTGTGAGGACAGTAATTATCATAGCTTTGTTTTTCTTGACATATTGTACACCTGTATAAGTGGCTTATGAAACTGTAGCCTCATTTCATCAATGAGATACAAAGTATAGACTTAGTTATTTGCATGCTTTTCAGTCTGCATTGTTTTGTTTCCCTTTAGCCAAAAGAATTTTTTTTCTTAGTTTATTATAATATGCATCATGTTAAGTTAGTTTTAATATCCAAACATTGTAGCAAACCAAGACTTCACAGATGGTTAATATTTTACAGGGAAACTCCTTTTCAACTTTTTGCCCTCTGCTTTGACCTAACTTTTATTTTGAAGTGTTTCTTTTCTCCTTTTGCTTTTTTTTTCTTTTCAGTGACATTAAGCTTTGAGGAAAATTTAAAAAACATATAAATGGATGAATATGTAGAGTTTGCCTTCCAATCACTAGTATGTTTTGTCAGTGTTCTTCAGAAGATAAAGTTTTGCTGAATATATGATTTATTTGTCATGCTACTGTTTCAAAAAAACTCAGGGATATTCAAATTCTGATTCTCCACCTACTTCTTTCTCTCAGAAAATAAAATATGCCCCAATTATTAAGACATAACACAGTAAAAAATAAATCAGTAAATTAGTAAATGACACAGTAAGAAATGTACTGATATCAAAAATCTTTAGTTCATATTCTAAAACTAGAGATTTTGGAATAAATGGAATAAGATTTTTGGTATCAATCCATTTCTTATTGTGTTGTCCAACCTTCTACACTAATGAAATTGTGCTGCTGATATTCCTCTGTTATTAGATCTATGCAGGGATTATTGTATGAGCTGTACATTTATGCTCTTTCTGAGACAAATTCTTAGTTTAGCTTTGTAACTGAGCTGTGTCTCCCACTCATTAGATTACACAATTGCTCCTTGGATTGGATTCAGTAATCAAGAACTTAGTAAATATTTAACAAAGAGTCTTTACATCCAGTGGTAGACCTTCAGTATATTTCTTCCATATGATGTACCTCTCCAGCTGGTCTTCTCAAGTGGCCAGAAAACTTATATTTCCAAGTTTCTACTGACAATTCTTACAGAACAAGAAATATAAGGATACATGGATTCTCCGTTCAGCTCTTCACTTTGTTTTATGTTGCCTGTTTCCATTCTTCAGTTAGTGTTAGAATAGTCAGGACTCTATTTTATATTTATGATTATATTTTATTATTGTGATTATTGAATCATATTTTGGAAGTCAGCCAACAGTTAACTGCTTCCCAAGAATGGGATTTTGCTTCCTGTCTACCAGCTGGTATTTTATTATGTAAAATGTTCAATGAGATAATGTCTACCTAGTTTTGACCACTTTAACTTATAACTAGACATACTGTCCACTTCCCAAATGACACAGTGTCCTTACTATGTTCTTATTTTATTGTGATATGGATCATAAGCAACCCAGAGTCAGAGAATTGACAGACTTGTTTCAGTCGGCAAATTCAAAGTACAGACCACTATGACACTAAACACAAGGAGAGATTTGTTAACGTGTATTTTTGGTGAGGTGAGCAGAATAAGGAGAAAAAGAATGTTTAAAAGAAAAATCTTTCTTTGGTTTAGTAATTGAGGAAAACAGGCAAACTTCAAAGAGAGTGAGAAAGCCACTTCTTTTCATGTTGAATTCCTGCACCGGTGGCCAGAAAGCTAGAAGTACAAAGTGCAAAATATCAGGACTCTGAAATACTGTCAGAAAAGAAAGGAAGAGGCCTGTATTTAACATTACTAAATATGGTTAGTGCCCTTAAGTGGCCTGCAAGCTATGGAGGGAGTTAGAAAACCCAAGCCATTCTAAAATCTCTTGCAAAGTCCTTGTCTCGGCATACAAGGCAACTCTGATCATACAGTAGTGAATGGAGAGGCATTATAAGAAGGAATAAGTGGAGACTGATTTCAAATCTCTTTCAGTTCAGTTAAACTGCCATTTCGAAGGAGTAAAGGGGACATGTGACAACAGTAAATAATTCTCCAGTAGCAAACTGGGAGCTGGACAGAAACATTTTATTCTTTACTAACAGTAGTTTCCAAGGGACACAATCTAGTTTAATGGTAGTTTTCTCTATATAATTGCTAGAGCTACACAACACTGGCCAATACACTTAAGCTGGCTTTCTGTCCTTTGAACAAAGTACAGAAGATAAATCATGCCTCAGCTTAATTTGTCAGGAAGCTACCTTAATTATTCTATTTTATTCTCTGGAATTAATAATGCATTACCCAGTGTAGACCAGTATTTCCAGATGTTCTTTCAAGCACTGCCAGGTTATGTGTGCTTGAACATTATGTGCTTTAAAGAAATTGCATGTGTAACCTTGAGACAATGTAATCCTGAGAGGAAGATTAACCTTACTTTAGCTGCATTTGCGTTATTTTTGGAGCATGACTAACCTTTTATTTGGAAGTAGCAAACAGCAGGAATTGGACTATTTACAGTTGGACCAAACCTGCTGATTGAAGGCCAGATTCTGCTCCTACTGGAGTTAGGAGAAGTTTTATTAGAGACATCCGTAAAAGATTAATTATTCCTCTTGTGCTTAATCTCTGATTTTCAGAGACTACTGAGTAGTCACAATTTCAATCATTGTCACAAGGAGTGAAGAGTCTCATAATCTCTGAAAACATGGGCTTTTTACCTCAGGTAAAATTTTACTCCCTGGTCTGCATACTATAAGTATGACAAGGACATACCAATGAAAATACTTTAGATATTTTAACTGCAACTGTATGTACTTACAACAGCAACACAAAACCCACAGTCATACACTTTCTCCCTGATTTCCTACCTAGGAGCTATTCCCATTTTATTATTCAAATTTATCAATTAAAAAAAAAAAAAGAGATTTTTTGGCTCCAAGAGGTAGAGCACTGTCACTAAGTAGATAAAAAGTCAGCAAGAAATTCATTTGAAAGTAATGCTAAAGCAAATTAAAGTGTAGTGTTTAGGATATTAAAGTCAACAGATATGCTGTACTAAAAAGCAGAATAAAGTGATTTAAAGTAAATATTTTTAAAATTATCTTTATTTAAAGGAGAATTACAAGATGTATGTTAGGAATCTCCATCTGCTTGAGACTGAAAAAAACAGAAGAGAGACTTACAAAACCCAAATGTTGTAACAAATACGATTGTATTTGTTTACACTTCAGAAATGAATGTTCTGTGAATGTTCCTCATTACATTTAACGAGATGCTTTACCTTGCTGCAACTAATAGGAATTTAAGGCAGAAGACAGAAGCAGGGTAGTCAGTAAATTTTCTGCTGGCTTAAATCCATACTGTACTTTCCCCATGAAAGGTTTGTTGTTTTCTAGGAGGGGTTTTTCTGGTGTGTGGGATGGGTGCTGATAGTCTCTTGAAACAAAATGAGTCCATTTCAATCTTTTCTACACAAAAGCCAACAGTGGCTATAAAACAACTGTCAGTCTCTGCTTTTTATTTGATGAAGTCTTGTTTAGTCAAGACAAAGTTTTCCACTTTGCATCTGAAGAGGCTGGACAAAAGCAATTTTTTTTGTCCTTAAGTATCCAAAATCAGCTAACATTCTTCATATTGGTGATTTCTACGAGCAATAAGCTGCATTTTTTAACTTCCAAATATTGACCAGAAAGGAAACTTCTTCACTGGTAAGTGAACAGACAGCAGAATACCAAGAAGAATTTGATAATAAGGAAAGGGATATTCTATAATCAATTCAGGCTACATTTCTATATGGTATAATATAAAAAATGTAAGATATTAAGGACAGGAAGGAGGTCCTGATTTCTTTCAACTGAAGATCATGAAGAAATCTTACGAAAACCTTTCAGAGGGACCTATATGAATTTAACAGAACTTTACAAACACGAGTAATGCGAGATTCAAGTCTCTTCATGTTTCTGATTTTTTTTAATTACACCCAGCTATTTTTCAGGCTTGTGATATTTATTTGCTAGTTTAAACTTGTGTACAGTTAACTTATGAGTTGGGCACAAGTTAGCCCTGAAACTGTTCTGATCTAAGGGTTTTTTTGACCACAAGTACAGTGCTGGCACAGTGTCATTGGTAATGTTGCTTTAGTATACACTCTTTAAGTAATACATCAGTATTTAGCATGACTTACCCTTACCCTATGTCTCTGAAGCACCATGAAACATTTCAGCTTCATTGTCTCCAGGGAGCAATGAAATCTGCTGTGGATAAGTGTAAAAGAGTCATCAAGATGATCTTTGTTGTTCTTCTAAATGATGTGTTCATGGGCTCTGAAAACTGAATGCAAAGTCTGTCGCCTTTGAGAACCATGTGTGAGAGCACCTTGTGTATACTTTTTAATGCTAGATTATGTGTCATCTTGTCTTTTTGCCCTTGCTGTTATGGAAATTGTGACTGGACTAAATGAGGAAAAATGCTTCTTTTCTACCTAGTACTCCTCTGTGAGTCTGCATCTATTTAAGAAGAGCATATTGGGGTAACTCAGGGTAAAATGACAGGTTTAAGTTCCGCTGAAATACTTGGCTGTGAACTAACCCACAATAATTCACTGTGGCAAAGTGATGGAATTCACTGGACCCTGAATTAGATTTTCCTTCTGTAGAGGTCACCAATATCTGTTCAAAAGAAAACAAGCAAAGGATTTTGTTGAAACTCTACAGAGTTCTTTCACAGTATGCAAAAGAAACACACCAGATAAATTTTAATATAACTTCCACTGGTACAACTGACAGCTATTGATTTTGAAAGCTTATGGAAATGTAACAAAGGACCATGCTGCTAATAAGGAACAGTTTATAGTAGAGTTAACACATCAATGTTTCATCAGGGCTTTAATTTTAATGTGTGCTTCAAGGGCTGGAAGTAGAATTAAAGGAGAACATGGCAGGTATTGTGTTTGACCCAATTTTTTTTTTTCCTTTTATATAAGATGGAAAGCTAGCAGAGAGGATGTGTCTTTGCTGTAATGCACATTGTGTTTGCACATTTTCCTGTCTTGTTGATTTAAAGGAATCTGTTATCTCAGACAGAGGAGTTGGGGATTGCAGATTTAGTGCTATACAGATCATCTAGTGAAAGTCTTCATTTTTTCATTGCTGTATTTTTAGTAACTTATTACTAACTATGTTTTGTGAAGACTCCTTTCATAAACCCTGTTAACAGTTTTGTTTGAAATACTCACTTTGGTGTCAAGTGTGTTGCACCATCATAAACATAAAGGTATGAAATACATTCTGAAGATGTGTTAATATAGCTACAGCAAACTTCCTCTATACTCACTCTACATATTAAAACATTGATATGTTTATTTTCATGGTGCTGGAATGCCATTTTTGAATATGAGCTGAGAGTTCTCGGTCCTTGAGGAAGATGTTCATTGCTTTATGGCGTTAGGTCTTTACATAACCTTGTGAACTTGAAAGTTGTAAATGTAAGGTAGGATCCTGTGAACATACCTTAGTCGTACATGCCTACATTTTAACTGACCATCCCTTTCAGGAAGAAAAGTGAAATGTGATCCTGTGGCAAAGCACTGCATATGCACCTACTGAGGAAAGTTTAGAACTCGTATCTGACAGTTCCTAGGAAAATATTCCAAACCCAGAATATTTACAGAGAAAGTTCTCATGAGTGACTCTATACCTCTGGGCAACTACAGCTTATTATAAAACCTTAGGTAGGAAAAAAAGTGCATATCTTTCTTCAGAGGGAAACTTTCAGGTACAAGGGTATATTGGATCTCATCCCAAATATAGACAAACATTTTTTTTTTTAAATCTTTTAGCAATTTATCCTAAATGAAAACAAAACTGACTCATTATCCTCCCACTCGTATTAATTGAGAGCTATTCCATGAATGTCAACAACCTCTATTAAGAGAATCAGGATCTGGTTTATGACCTGACAAATATCTTGTATGTTCTGCTGTTATCAAAAAAGAAGATAACACTCGCCTAAATTCTAGTACTAGCCTCCCTTAATAGTAGCCAGACATTGCACACAACAGTTTTCCCAAACCCTGAACTTCTGTGGTTTCATTTAGACATGAGGATTACAGCTGCATTAGATGGCTACTTGTCTTTTTTTGTTTGTTTGAAGACCTTTTGATCAGCTGGTTAGTAGCCTAAAAAGTTAATTGCAGGGTGACTGAAATAGTTTGTGTCTAATTAACTGAAGAGCTTCAACTGAAACAAAAAATTTATTATTTTGTGTTGGATCAGTTAATTTCATTTTGACACTTTCAAAGCATTTAAGATTTAGGTTGATAAAAAAAACAAACCCTGAGAGGTAGGTAAAATAAAAATCAGAAATAAAAACTGAACTCTAGTTACCAGATTCCCCAGAAATGCTCATTTCCACTTTCACTATACGGCTTTGAAAGTGGATAACTGAATCCGCTCTGTCTTGTGTGTCAGGAGCTGTGAGACTCCTGTGCAGACAAGTGAATACAACCTAGGTTTGTTAATAAGCCATTTGTCACTCAGTGGACTAGAGAATCTAGCCATAAGCATTTATCCTTTTGATCCCCGACTTTACTGTAATCACTTAAAAATAAGGCATTCTGGCTTGGCCCAAATTTAAAAAAAAAAAAAAGAATTGATAGCTGGTGGATCTTGTTTCAACAAGAAAGGGCTGTTCACAAAAGCTGATTTTATCCTGTGAACACCAGTTTTTCTAGGCTCCTTCTATGTTCATTAAACAATGAAAAAGTCCTCTAAGGCTTATTCAGACCCTGAAAGAAACTATCATCTCACCACTGGTTGTTGAAGAAATTTAGAGGCACCAGCATTCCACAACTCAAACATTTGCAAATGCACTTTAAAAACACATACAGAAAAATATTTCATGTCCATTTAACCTGTTCAGTAGCAAAACCAGAAAGAAATCAATATGTTTGCACTGTTCTAATTGGAAACTGATGTTTTTCCTCTCCTATTATTTGGTCTAACATCAAAACATCACAGTAAATTTTTGTGCTCTTTATTAGATTTGTGATCTGCTTGAATGAATAAAGAAAGTAAAACATTCAATTATCAGACATTTTACTGCAACACAAATCCAAATGCAAGATCTGCAACTGCCCTTCTCTGTGGAACATCAAGGCTGTGTGTGTGTGTATAAATAAATAAATAAACAAAATAAGCAGCAGGCTTGGGCAGGTAGCGGTCGGGGAGAGGGGTTATTCCTGACCCTTTATTTTAAAGTATATTGGCTAGAGGATATAAGATCCTATTATTTTATACACCTTGAATAAAAATGCCAAATGGCTCAGCTGCACAGAGGTTGGTGAAAAAGGGTGATCTAAGCCATGGACTAGCTTTAGTTCACAGTCACATTTCACTGCAGATGATCATACAATGAACAGTGCAGAACGTGATTATTTGAGGGCTCTGTCATAAGGTACCATACTATCAGTCCTCTATTCCTATTCCTGGGTAATGGTGGAAAATTCAGCCTGAATCATGAACTTATACTAATATATGTGTGTGATGTTATGTTTTATTGTTCTGAAAATAAACTGAAACCAGGATACAGTTGAGCCTACTTAGGTCAGCTCTTTGGTTAAATCCTAACTACAAAGCAAGTTTATTATAATGCTTGAAACACCACCTGCTCTTCACAGTGAAGCTGGTCCTAATCGAATCTGGAAGATAAGAGCTTGCATCCTGATTTTAGAATTAAAGAGGAGCACTGCTCCAACTGATAGCTGGCATGCTGCAATTACCATGTTATTTTCAATGTTCGAGGCTAACCAAATGCCCACTGAAAGGCTGCGTGTATTGGGAACAGAAAAGTGACAAGAGAAGCGCAAGGACAGGATTTTAGTAGAAAAAGAATATCCTTGGTAGTTTATCTTTGGTATCCTTTAGTAGAAAAAGCATACTGTTCTCAAACTGTGTTTTCTTTAGGCTTGGCTAATGGACACTCTGCATCCTTAACATAGCACTCTAAAATAGACTTCACAATTTGTAGCTCATACGACCCCTTCAAAGAACTATTGGAAGTTTGGCAGTTGCAGAGTGAGGAGGCAGAATTTGCGCATATGTGTTCAAACTGAGAGCAAAACAGAAGAACTGTACAGTTTTTAAAACTATTAAGTGATAAATTCCTATGGCAGCTTCCATTTAGTAAGTGCAGAGAATAGAGAAAAAAATAAGAATTGTTTTGGCCTTTTGACTAATTACTTGTCGGAAACACTTATGAGTGATTTGCAACTCACTCAAATAAAAGACCAAGAATTTGCCAAGTTCATGGCAACTTGTGATAACCTCTGCACCGGTATTTCAGATGTACAGTATTCCAAATGTCCCATTAATACTGTTCTGCTTATAGATAGCTGCATAGACATTTTTGTGCATTCACAAAAATACATCATGAGGAAAATAAACCCTAATATGAATGCATCTGTGTCACTCATCTGAGTAAGCTCTAAAAGAACAGAGAGAAATAATGGCTGAATGTAATCAACACATAATTTGACTTTAACATACTTTTTCCTTTCTATAAGTTTAAAAGTTGTGCTCATGTTTAATATGACAAATTCAGCTTTAACTGAAAATTATACAACATAAAAATCAATCTGCCTACTTCCCCAAGTCATTATTCAGGTTCCAGGAATTAACAAGAAGCTACAGATTATGACATTTTAATATGGTATTTCAGGTTTGTGTGGCGGGGTTTTTGTGTTGCGGGGAAGGGGCCGCAGGGCCGGCTCCTGTCAGAAGCTGCTGGAAGCTTCCCCGGCCCCAAGCCAGACCTTCTGCTGGCCCAGGCCGAGCCGCTCAGCGACGGCGGTAGCGCCTCTGGGAGAGCGGAGTTAAGGGGGGAAACCTGCGGTGAGTCGGGGGATTGGGATGGGAGGGGAACCCCTGTGCGGGTACTGAGGTAAGTGAGGAAGGAGGGGATGCCCCCGCAGCCCGCGGGGAGACGGCAGGCTGTCCCCCCCAGCCCATGGAGGGGAGCGGGGGAGCGGATGCCCACCTGCAGCCCGGGGAGAGAGGAGCCCACGCCGGAGCAGGGGGATGGATGCCCCCAAGATGGCCGCCGCTCCCTGGGAGACCCTGAGCTGGAGCAGGCTGGGACTGAAGGACTGCAGCCCGCGGGAAGGACTCACCCTGGAGCAGTTGGTGGAGGGCTGCCTCCCACGGGAGACACCCCACGGCGGAGCAGGGGCCGAGTGCGGAGTCCTCCTCCCCCTGAGGAGGAAGGAGCGGCAGAGACATGTAGTGAACTAACCCTGCCCCCCATTCCCCATCCCCCTGCACTGCTAGGGGGAAGGAGGGAGAGAAAATCAGGAGTAAAATTAAGGCTGGGAAGGGGGGGGGGGGGTGGGGTGTTCTAAGGTTTGGGTTTACTTCTCAGTATCCTCGGTTTGATTTGATTGGTAGTAAATTAAATTGATTTTGTTTCTTCCCCAAGCTGAGCCTGTCTTTTGCCTGTGACCATAAGTGGTGAGTGATCCCTCCCTGTCCTTGTCTCGACCCATGAGTGTTTCTTTCTATTTTCTCCTCCTCATCCTACCAGGGTCGGGGGTGGTGGGAGAGGAATGAGTGGCTTCGTGGTGCTTTGTTGCTGGCTGGGCTTAAATCCCGACATATAGTCTGACCTTTAAACTTTTATAAGCTCTTTTAATGATTGAACTTCTAGAACTCTCATTTTTAAGTTTTCTCTGCAACAAACGTCATTTACTTCTTCCGTTCTGTAGGGAAAATGGAAATTCTTATGTACAATATAGAGATGTTTTGTAATGTTTTTCTGAACAAGATAATTGACTGAATGTACTCATCCGTCTGTAAAATTACTCATCAGAGCTGAATGACTTTAAATCTTTTCTGGAGAGCATTCATTTTTAAGAGGACTGAGAAAAGGGAAAAACAGAGCAATAGCACGTAGGTGTCTCTGTTGCTCTGAACGCAGCTGAAGAGCTATCCACCCATCTTGGGGGACGAGGACTGGACAACATGCTTTTAACAACCGGGAGCCAGGGAACCAAGTGTGAACAGCTTGGCTATTAACTTTTGCAGCAGATCAGAACAGAGAAATGAAGATTCTTTGGGCAAGCAAGGCAGACAACTTTGCTAAGCCAGTCTAAGTTAAGGCTTGACTTGGTCATGGAAAGAGCAGGACTTTATATAGTATATTCCAGTTAACTAATAAACACTGCTTTGTTTTGAAAAGGTTTCATGAATCAGCGTAATTACTTCTGGTCACATTATTTCTTCACAAGCTAGGAGTTTTAGCACGATTGTTTCTATGGACTCTTTGGACAATTCCATCAAAACCACAGCTACCGAAGGTACAGTCTCAGACAGGAGGAAGTCAAGGGGGCTTTCTCCGACACTGAAGTCACGCTGGGGGCTCTTTCAAGGAGTTGGAAATGTGCCTTCAACCTGACTACACAGAAAAGAGAGCATGTCATCTGAGTGCAACAGGGGAGCAAGCAGCTTTCAGCAGGCAAGAGATTTTACTGAACTGAGGATCGAGACTTCAAGTTCTGTGTTTCAGTAGCAGTTTTCAGTGTGTCATTTTGGATTGTTATAAGAATGTGATCTTGGTCATGATAAAGACAGCAAGTCAATCTTATTTTATTAAACTGAGCAGCAGTAATATCTTCTAGCATGGTATCAGACCATCTCTATTTAGGATTATGTATTTTTTGCCATGGACTCTGAGTGATCAGTAAGGCATTAGGCTTGTGTATTTGTGACAACTTTAGAAACTCACTGTTTTTCTATATAAGAAAGTAAATCTAAAAAAGAAGTGAATTTGTCTGAACAGCAGCAGTGGCAAAACAACAAAATCATGGTATAATATCTATGGATTAATAAAGCAGTAGGGAAAGCAAGAACATAGCAAAACGCCTGTGGTTGTTATTGTTCATCACACTACATTGAGAACAGTCTCATACAGTGTGAACAGACAAGGTTTTAGAGCAGATATTTGTATTTTTAATCATAGATGTTTACATGCAAACTTAGAATACATTAAAAAGACAAAAGAGCCTGAAGAGGCATTGCTATCTAATACCTGCAAATCCACCTATGTATACTTAGTCTTTGTATTCTTCCTCTCAAAAAAGGTGATGTCTTCTTTCCTTCACTCTTAATTTGCCTTTTTTACCCAGCACTAAGTTTTATAAATACTTACATGTATTTATTCATATGAGTGCAATGAAATTCTCAAAAGTGTAAAAGTAAAAATCTTCAGAGAATGGACTGTCTTTAGATATTTCTAAATAGCACAGGTAACACGGGGCCCCTTATGGTTTGCCACGCCTACACAAATGCTGAATAAGAACAACCAAAAAATCAAGTAATAATAGCCATTTTATCTGGCATGTAGCAAAAAGGTAACTCCTAATTCAGTTTATAATAGTATCTACTGTGACTCCTGGTGGTATTGTGAGTTTGGAGACTCTGAAATAAAACAGAGAGTAGTCTGTCAGAAAGCAAATACATAGGGTTTTTTTAGAAATAAAATAAAATAAATTATACCATAAAACTGCACGATGGAAGAGCCTTTCTTGCTGTGATCAGACTGTTGCATTTTTTCCTGGCACTGGTTAGTAAAACCTGAGTTTCAAATGTGGTAAGAACAAGAAGCATTTTCATCCTGTAGTATTCTAGTTCACTGCTAAAATTAATTCCATTAATGATGTGGTCACAATTAACTTATTTTGCCAAGACTGAAGTTAAGTTGTAGGCTTAAGTTTTAAGCCTTCTCTTATCAGCAATTATATCCTCCCATTTAGAAATAGACATATTTTCTTTATTTTCTGTACATTTTATTGTTTTCTTTTAAGTCGTTTCTTGGATATAAATTCATGTCCTAAGTGTTTGGGTTTTGTTGTTGGGGTTTTTTTTATTTATTTCCTATAAGCCTGAGTTACTTCTTCAAATCCTGTTTTCCCTTCTTTGTGTGTGACTTTTCTGAATTTTTAATTTTAGAAAACTCAAAATTTCCTGATACACCCCTATTGATCTTTTACTAGGATTCTTGTCTTTCTCCTGATACGGACAGTTTGCCATTGCTGAATTAATATAGTTTCTTTCAGTACCTGTCAGCTCTGTTACAGCCCTTTATCCCTTAGAATGGTCTTCCAAGTCCCTAACAACCAGGTTCCTCAGGTCATTGAGGTCTCCTTTTTCTGATGTCCCTTGCCTTCATTTCACTGTTATCACTCCTTTCTTTCCTTAAAATCAGAAACACTATTGAAATTAATTTCTATTGTTATTCTACCACTTTTGGTCAAAATTCAATCTAAAGTAGCTCATATTTTTATAATTTCCTACCGTTTACAATAATGCTGATCCGAAGATTTTCTAACATCTCAAGTTATCTGAGCCTTGCTTTTCTAACAGATAGTCAATAATTAAAGGTTCCTATTATCACAAAGTCCTACTTTGTGAATAATGTTCGTAGTTGTTTAGAAAAACCCCAAACACATCATTCACCTCTTTCCCAAATAGATGCTTCTATAATAGACCTTACCATAATATCCTCCTCCTTATCCTTCATTACCTTCAGAGCGAGCTGGTATGTTAACAAATAGAAATAACCTTAAAATATAAAGAAAGTTACCTTTTTTTTTTTTTACCCATCCTTTTATCCCTAAACAGGTGTTACTCTTTTAATAATGTATTCAGTAAGTCCCACTGAGCATCTGACTATATTTTTTTGGGTCTTACATATCTACATTTTTCGAGACATTTTTTCTTTCTAGTTCAGACTGTTCTTGTTGTAAACAGTTCTTTCTTGACCATTCTCATCTTATTCTCCAGTGATGATTAACAAAACAGAACCTGCTGGCAGAAACAAAAGGCAATCAATTAATTAGTCTTCTTGACATCAAAATGAAAAAATCCCCCTGCTTTCTTGGAACATGAAACTGGCTTTAGCTCCTGGGCACTAATCTTACCTATTCTGTAAAAGCAACTATAATTCCTCATATAACAAGTAAAAATTCTATGATCTCACAATCAGAAAAATCTGCCCCATTACAAAACCCAGAAACCTCTAGTTGTCTTCACAGGCATGAAAGATGCTGTTCTAATTTCTCCGTATCATCCACTCACAAATGGGTATTGTTGTGTCCATTAGATTTGTATGCATTCAATGGATAAATAAGGACTTTGAACTAATCTGTACACAAAGCTGGCTTGGCAGGGTTTTGAGGTTTAATTGAACTTTGTATTCATTTACAATTAGTTTGTTTTGTTTACTTTCTGATAGCATTAGCAAACTTATTAAAAAGGAGATACAAATAAAATTTGTGCCAATTACATATGAGAATAATTGGATTTTATTAATCCAAGAATTCATGCAATCAATTTAATTATTGGTACTCTCATTTCAGATACCTTATTATTCTTCACACTAATTAATCACAACCACTAATGAGTAGTTTTGAAAGGGGAGTCTTTACTCACTTACCCTGAATGGAAAGTTCCTTAAATAACCATTGATATTTACTTTACAGAAACAAGAAAGTTTTATAAATTAATTTATTCATATTTTTTTCAAAAAAAGATGTGAGTCTGTAAGGTAACAGCAGCTTTCTTGGTTCAAAATAAGAAATTTAAAAGACTTTCATATGGGACTTACATGTCATTTACAGTATTGTCTACAGTTATAGACTTAGATTATAGGAGAATAGAGCTCATGATTTTTATTTTTTATTCCAGTACTGAGTTTGGGCAAGTGACTTATCTTTGCCTTCTTAAATATGTTGCTAGTCAGCAAAGATCAGTGCACATCAAAATGGAGGATTAACAAATACCGTATATAAACATAGGGCTATGCAGAGGTCTTTACTGAACAACCATATATCTTTTGGAGGTTATCTTCCTCTTGTGTCTCTATACATACAATCTGGAAGGACATTCCATTTTTTATGGTGTCATGTAGAGAAAACATACGAATGTGAGAGTCTAGCAAATAGGGTATTACAAAGACTATCCTTCCTCATAGAGATGTAAGAGAAAACACATTTGAAAAGGAAGATGTTATTTCCGATGCAATACCATGTATAGAAGAACTTGAAGATATGCTAATTCCAAAAGTGAATACGGGAAACACATTTGGTTTTTAACTGAGGAGACCAAAGGAAGGGGGATAAAGCCAGACTGGTTAGGAAAAATAATAAAGCTGATGGACTATTTCTGACAGACAAGAATGGGACAAGGTTGTGGAGGTCAGAGAATAAGGAATGAAGAGAATGCTGTCAGAAAATGAAGAAGGGAAATAGCAAAGACAAGGATAATAATTTTAGTTGTACACATAGCAAGATAAAAAGCAACTCCCTAAGATGCTGAGAAAAAGACTCTCTGTAAGAACATCTTTAAGAAAAGGCAAAAACGCCAGAGAGCAGAGAGGAAAGAAGAAAAAAGCAGTGTGAGAAACAACAGTGTGAACACCGCGGTCAGAGAAGGAGGGGAAGGAGGTGCTCCAGGCAGAGCAGAGGTTCTCCTCCAGCCTGTGGAAGAGACCACGGTGGAGATGGTATTTCCCTGCAGCCCACAGATGAGTCCACGCTGGAGCAGATAGCCACCCTGCCATCCTGGGACAACCCAGGCTGGAGCAGTTGCGTATTTCCTGAAGGAACTCTGGCTGGTAGAGAGCCCATGCTGGAGCAAGGGAAAAGTGTGGGGAGGAAGGAGCTGCAGAAAGGAGCTGCTCAGGGGAGGCGTGGAGGGAGGTAGAGGAATCGGGAGTGAAGTTGAGCCTGGGAAAAAGGATGGGGAGAGGGTGTTTTAGTTTTGTCTTTGTCATTACCTAAATCCATTTTAACTGGCAGTAGATGAAATTAATTTTCCCCAAGCCAAGTCTTGTTTCCCCATTGCAGGAACCGGTAAATGATCTCTCTGTCTTTATCTCAACCCACATGCTTTTTCATTTCATTTTTCTCCCTGTGTTCAGTTGAGGAGGGGAATGAGGGAAGGGCTGGGTGGGTCAGCCCAGCACACATTTACCAACAGAAAGAGCAGAGTATATTGATACTGTCATTTCTTGACTGGATTCATTCTACTTTCTTCTGTGGATAATCCAGTTTTAAAAAAAGTAACAATGATGTTAGTTTAATTTGTAGTGATAGAAATACCACATTTTTTCATTTTTAAATACTCATTTTAAGGCTCTGATGGTTTCAACTTTCATTAAAAAGTGAAAATAGTTATTAAAACTTACTCATTAAAATTACTTTTGCTTAGTGAAATGTTATTTAAGGACTGAAAAATAAATTTTCTTTTATTAAGGACAAAAATATACCCTGTAACAAACAGAAGTAACAAAAGCTCTTTTCCTCAGGCTTTATGCCTTACGGTAGAAGTTATGATACCTAGTCAGGTGCCAATGCCAGTAACAGGTTATATGATGATTAGGGTATTCTTAATACCTTTCTTTCCCTTTGGATTCTTTAATAAGTGCTGAATTCATCCCCCTGCTTTCCCAATAGAAGAGGCAATACTACAAGGATCATTTCTATCCAGAAGTCACTTTCGACAAAATGCTTAGGAACTTTGGAGAGCTGTGCATATCTGACAAACATCTTTCCAATTGATCAGCAGACACAAACTATGATGTCTTCACTCACAAAAGAACACATTTGCTGAGGAAAAACAGTGAATAAAACAACTGCCTGCAACTACAGTTTATGAAGGCAGAACACAATTGACAACCACAAGACTCTGCCAACAAACTAAAATTAGCACCCTTCTCTTATATAACTACCACATATTTGATGATCACTGTTAATAAAAGCCAATATTTTAAGGGAAAGGACTTCCTTTAAAGTGCTCAAGAAGCTTCTATTATTTTCACACTATACTCACTTCCCTGCCAAATAAATGAAGAAAAAAGAAAATCCAAATAGAAAAAATATATTAGGCTATATTAGAGCTACACTTCAACACATAAAGAAAAAAAGTATATAAAAAAAGGTTTTCTGTATCATTTTCCAATTAAAAACAGAGCTATTTTGAAAGTGTCTAAGCTAGACCTAAAGTGACAGATCTGCATCCATTGTCATTGCTGTTAAATTCCCTAAGATCATTTTAAAAAATTATTTTTAAATGTAGGTGTGCTAATGAGAAAATGGAATCACTAGTTTGCAATATAAAAATAACGCTTTCTCTTCAAAATACCTTTAAAAAGTTGACACACATCATCATTAAATACTTTCAGAATCTGAGGACACATCGACATAGCTGATCTCAATGATAGTTCTGCCCTAGTGAACAAAACCAGAAGGAGAAGATACATGTGGAAGCGTAACACATTGTTCTAACTCAATCTGTTCTCTTAAAACAAGATTAAAAAACCCCAATTTGCTCGATATGTATTTTTGCTTCTACTCTTCTCTTTGTGCATTGGCATGCAAAAATTAAATTTGGGGTTTATCATTACCTCTAGATAAGCAGTTAATTTGATTACCGACTGGTCATTTGCAATCTTCAGAAATGCAACATGCAACAAGTGTTTGTGCGATGGGTTCTCAGCCCAATATTGGAACAAATCACTGATAACAGTTACTTGACATGCACAAAGTATTTGAAAGTGTGATTTCAGCACACCTAAATGTTTTCTTAAGTAAAGGTCTGCATGCAACCAGATGATTACTAAAACCATGTTAAGTTCCTGCTACTAGTAGTGATCACACAAAAATGTCTAGTTCTGTAATGTTTTGAAAATTTAGTCTAATGAAATAACTAAACTAATTCCAGAAGACTCATATAATAACTTCTTCAGGATTATTTTTATTGTTAGTCCATACTATCAACCAGTTCTATATCTAAAAGAATAGGACTGTAAATAATGATTAATTTGTCTAGTACTCACAGCAATAATAGGCATCTATAGGAGACTATTGTGCATAAAATTGGTTTACTGCATTTCTCTTTATCTAAGTATTTATGGTGAGATATGTAGCATATATTGTATATATTGTAAGTATCAGATGGGCTTCAGATACTTAAAGGTGTTTTTCTTCCTTAATATATCAAACATGCTAATGTAAATTTTGCAGTTTATATGACACCTAAAACTGCAAGCTGTTTTTTTAATTTCAATTTAATACTATTATAGCAGAACTAAAGACCTTCTCTACACCAGACACTGTAAGCTTAAACTTGCCACCGCACTTCACTTTTTCAGCTGGAAAATACATGACAAACACAATCACATCCCAGTAGTTCCCCATGGCACTTCAGAATTAAAAGATAATTCATATGATATCTCACTAGAGGAAAAAAAACCCAAACCCAAAGCTTACAATGACAAAGAGTAAAAAGCTTCTTTAGCCTAATTCTTTTAGAAATCAAAAATAATGCTTTGTACTCCAAAAGGTGGAACTTGCCTCTGGGAAAGTCATTGTAGCACTTTTTAGATAAAAATCAATGTTAGAAGAAAAAAAAAAAACAACCAAATTTTGGAATAGTCAGGGACTGTATGATAATGAACTTTGGCACCCAATTAGGTAGGGAATATCTAAGCTCTTCAAAGCTCCATTTATGTATAAACTAGATCAAAGTTGTCTGTCAACTATCTTTGAAGAAAAGCATTTTCAATTCCTATTTTCCTTCCTGCTCTACCACCTGATTTTCCCCTCCTACTTTCAGGGTTCTGATAACTTCTAATGGCACCTTTCAGCAAATCACTGGGTGCAACCTAGAGAGATGGCCAGAGGAAACATTTCACTTTAACATGGAAGTTGAAGCATTGTCACGTACAGAGCTTAGTGTGGACTTGTTATTCCTGATATAATTTTAAAATGTAAAAGAGCATATGATGCACAAAATTCTGTTCTAGACTTGGTGGAGGATACTTATACATGCTACGTTTAGGCACCTAACTTGAATTAGGAGACTGGTCATATTGTCTCTGCAGACTGATGCCTCCTGCTAGAGGATGATTCTGAGCAGAAGTTCACTTTAGGGTTTTTAATTGCTCTGGACTACTTTCAGTAGCCTTCCAGTATTTCACACAATTATAAATCAGCTGTCTTATCAATGATAACAGTGAAAACCATTTCTGCAATAAATTCCTGCATTCAAATTGCTGCCTATTTTAGCAGAAGTCTAAGCAGATACCTTAGATAAGGCAACAAAGTTTTAGAAAGCTAAGATCGTAATGTTTTCAGTTGTATTGCAAACTAACAGTCCAGCCATTTAAAAATAAACACAATCATAATTAGGTTACTAATAAGCACAGTAAATTATGCCATACAAAAACCTGTAGAGTCATGAATAAATTATTTGTAGCGCCTGAGCGAATATGTTCTATGTTGGCACATCTCATTTATGATGTAACGTCAATAAAAACTTCTGTTAAACTGCACTTATTTTAACTGGGAAGCTGAATCTTAAGATGAAAGCCTTAGCTATATTTTTTATTGGCACAACTTAACACTTCAAGCAACAGCCAGATGCTTTCTTGAAATACGTGAAGTTTACCTTACATGTCACATGACATCAAGCTTTGATAACTGATTGTGCAAAACTGAAGACAACGATTGGTCCCCAAAAATATATTTTTTAGGAGCTAAGCAGGCAAGTGTCCAATCCAACTCTATAAATATAGACAGAATTAAAAATCTGAAAAATTAATCAACCATCAGTGTGAATATTTTTCAGTGTCAGATAATTTTACTGTTTGCACAATATCTAGCACCATCAAAGTCTCAATAGTATTCCCAAACTTCAGTATAAACTGTCTTAGTGACATACTATGACTAAGAGTCAAAAAAAGTATGGCAAATTCTCTAGAAGTAACTTTTGTGTATCACTTGACTTAAATTTTGCCTTCGTGTACTTATGCCTGGGTTAAGAAAAATTAAACCTTGGCAATAACTCCTCTAGTGCACTTTGGAGAATCATGTTTACAGACACTGAATTAAAAAACAATTGCTAGATAAAATACTGTGGGTCCACATGTACATTAAAACTAAAACAAATAAAAATAATGTATCATCTCCTATTTTTATGTTTTTGTTTTTATAACAATGAGCCTTTTGGCCTCTTTAAGGTCAAGAGGAAGGCTTTACCAAATGCATTTGTTCCTCTGTGTTACTGCCTTAAACCCAAAAATGTTCTTTCTTAGTCTAATACTTAGTAATAAGTAGTTTCCTGGACACATTCAATCTGGATGTGGAATCTTCAGGCAAAATGTCCTGTAATGGTGTCAGACATGAAGTTGTCTTGTGGGATGTTCTGTGTAAATATAACTCCCTCATCAAAGGCATTACAAGAAATCGTCATTAGCGCACCATTTCAGAAGTATATTTGTTCAGTCCAAATCATCGATGCTATTATCAAATACTAGTTTGTCTCATGCTATGTGGTACTCAGCACTGCAGCAGATCATAATACAGCACTACCTTGAAAATGGAAGTTTCTGTCCGTAATGCTGAAGAAAGGAGCTTGAAAATCTAGTTTCTAAAGATGCTTTTTAAAGAAGCAAATTAAAAGAAGCATAAATACATTAACTGAAAAGTTTAATGAATTAAAAGCCATTACAGTCCCTCCATGATTTTTGAATGGAGTCAATAGCACTGCATGGATCAAGTTCTTTAGCATTTATTCCATTAAACACTTGAGAACTTGCCTTGAATGCAGTCAGGCAAAAAGAATGCCTTCTCCAGGCAAACCCCACATTGCCTTGAATTTTGTCAGAGATTTTTGTCAGAATAAGGGTTCCAGGATTTGATTTTGTAAGTTTCCAATTATCCTTAGTACTTTATAAAATGTTTCAGTTAAACAAGAGTAACATTTTTGTTGTGAGTACTCAATTCATGTAACTTAACCACACAGCTAAGTTCCCATCAGCAAATCCAAAGGCGAGGAAGTCTGCAATGAATTGTAACAAGAGCATTTCTGTAGGAAATATTTTGCACTATATTTTCAATTAAAATAAAACATTTAAATTATTCTTATATTTCTTCAAAGTGACACTATCTCTTTACTTCAAACCAGAGCTGAGATAACAATCTGGTAGTGAATACTTTATCCAAAGGTTTGGGTTTGTTTCTTTGTTTTGGTTTTTTTTTTCACTGTTCACTGAATACTACAGTACAAATACAGCTTTCTAATATTTTCGTTGAATTTCGTATTAATATACTTTAAAATTTATATATATTGTTATTCAAGCTTTCCTTAATTCATTAGTATTTCTTGGAACTCAAGATTTCATATTTTAAACATTTTTGACCATTTCTTAAAAAATAGTTACAAGCAGGAACAATGGATATTATTTTAGTAGAGTGGGTAATTATGGGCCTGTTTTAATTTTATTTTTATAATACATGCCTGATTGCAGTTAAAACTATATTTGGAGAAAAGAAAAACTAAGTAAAATGTTTTTCTTCTGTGTTATTAGTGTTAAGGAAACACCTAGACACCATAACAAAGAAAAGTATGATCATGCTAAGGAGAGGAGTATTAAGATCCAATATCTGTACTAAAAAGTCTGTTCTCTAAATAGAAGAGATGGAGTCAGAAAAGAAGAGGCACCGAATGGTAAAATGATTGCCAGGGTTACACAGCACACTAGCGTAAGCGAGCAATGAAGCCTATATTTCCTACCCTCCTGTTCACTTTGCCTTCTTCCTGGAACTATGTTGCCTCTTGTATTCAATTAATCAACATATCAACATTCTGTAGTGCTACATTTACAACTTGTCCCTGGAGAAGAATGCATGGACATGAATTAATGAGGGCCCATAAACCAAGGATAAGAAGATAAGAAACATCACTATCTCAATTACTTAACAGTTGGAAAATGAAAACTCTAGGAACTCAATTCCCTGCAACAGTATCAACTAGAAATACACCCTGCAAAACCTGCATTCCTGAGGAAGAGAAGGCCCAGGACATTCAAATGATTTGCAGAAGATGACATGGGAAATCTATAGCAAAACCTTTACCTTGGATTGCTTAACTCCCAACCCTGCATCTTAATCATAGAATGCTTCTTCCTCCCTACACTAAATGTGATAAACGGACACATCTAAGCCTAACTCTTTCCCTTCCCTGCACCAAGGTATCTTAGGAACTCATATCAATTTTGATGGTTTGTGTCTGAGCACAGCTTAAGACAGAAGTTTGGCCTTTGAGGTTTTTTTAAGCAGTTGATACTTTGTTAAATGGGAAAATAAAAACAAAAATTAATCTTGTTCATACCTTTTATTCATACTTGGTATTTGACATTTTTGTTAAAAGCATGTTTTGGAATACAGTGTAACTTCCCAAGCCTGGAAACTATTTTAATACATGTGTTAAATCATTCTTAGATTATATACTTAAGGTTATAAATATTTTAATCTCTTTGGGTTAAAGAAGATTAAATAATGACATGTACATACCCTCCCTATATAGGACTGATTTCTTGAATGCTATACTAATTTTTATAAGTCTCAAGAAGTTATTTTAATCATTATATTGGATAAATATGCTCAAAAAAATTATATTTATATCTTTACCATAAAGCTTTTTATATCCTCTGAATTGTTTGAAACTTTATCTTGGAGCTCTTTTTCAGTGAGTTTTTTTCAGGCATAAGAAGAGAAAAAGGTCAAAGAAGGAGAGAAGGAATAAATATACAAACCTACCACAGCAAGAAACTGTCATTGTAGTTAGGCTTCCTGAGAATAGTTGTGGAGCAATATGAGCTTATAGAAATAAGCTAAAAAGTTTGTTTTCATAGAAGGGAGTATAGTTTATTCTGAAGTGGATTCAGATATAGATTTTTCCCGGCTGCTTGAAAACCTACTTGTTTGTTTCGAACAAGCAGGAAGAATGGCATGTGAAATGGCAGGGTGACATCTAACAGAATCCTTGAAAGCAATTCTGTAGCCATTTTCTAACTCAGCTGGCCCACTGAGAACTGAGAAGATGGAGGACACGAGTTTAACATTTCATAGTAGAATGGATTTACTATAAGTTGAAGTAGTATTTTAGGGACATGGGTTTTCTTGCCAAATTTCAACTCAGTAAACATGAAGTCATTCACTGTACTTGTTAAAAATCGGGTTTGGGTTCCTGGAAGCAGTATCTACAACATTGTCTTGAAATTAGGGGCACAGACATGTTGACAATAAGATGAGTGTTCATTAAGAAGGATTTTCTTCATGAATATGTCCCACAGATTTACACACAGAGCATGTTGTTAAAATGGCTTCAAATTTACATGAGTTACTCTAATAATAGTCTAAACTTGGCCTTTAGCAATTAAATATTAACAGGGATAAAGTATATCAAACAAATTAGTTTAGAAATTTAACAATTATCTACTTTAAGACTCTTTCATTAAATGGTTAGTATGCCTTACTTCCCTTTGGCCAAAGAATAAGGAAAAATGCTTATTTTTATCTCTCTTTTCTACTATATCAGTTGCCTCTTATGCCACAAGCCTCATCTTTTTTAACACACTTCCATTTTATCCAAAACTACCTCCATGCTAGCTATAAAGCCAGGATAAAATGCATACAGAAGTCATTCTTTACTTACATTCTTTTTCCTAGACATTGCTATTGTCAGATATTAGGAGACATGATAGTCTCAAGCAGCAGCCAAATGGGGATGGAGAAGAAAGGTGCAACAGGCAAAGAACCAAAGTTTATCATGCCATTCACTCCATGTTTTGATATATGGTCACAAGCAAAATCCAGAACCATCCTGAACATCTTGATTTGCAATGATATAATACACCCTGTTGATTCTGTACAGTAGCAAAGTGTCTACACTATACAGATCAAGTCTACAAAGTGACACTGGCATAAATAACACTGGAAATGGAATTGCAAATAAAGATATGCTGTATCACTGTTCATACGTACAGATTCTTTACTTACAGGTAATTTTGGATTATTTTCTGGTTCATTTACTGATCCATCTAGAATTATCTAAGAACATTAGTTCACAAAAGTTTTACTTGAAAAACATGTCATTTACTATATATTCTGTATCACATCAGAGTGGGAGTCTGTAATAAGTCCATTCAAACACCCTAGGAGCTGTGTTGCAGAATAGTCTGTATTATTGTGACAGGTGCTCCATTTAATTGTTTGCAGGGAGAAAACAATCAGGTTTTTCCATCCAGTATAGTTACCAGTCTGTCAGAAGACAAAAGGCCCTCATTAGAATTAGAGAAATATTAGCAAGCACAAACTGTACCGTCGTTGGAATCACACCAGAAAGGCCCAGCACAGAGACCATTCCTGTATAAAGACCCACCACGTCTCCATTATCCCAATAAGGTCATAGCCCTGTAACGACACAGAGACTTCCAACTCCTGTTTGCTCCCCATTCTGCTCACACTGGTGCAGGGGCACTTCTGAGAGGCAGTAAAGTGTGCTAATTGCCTAGTACTTGTTTGAGTGATTTCCCCTTGAAGATGCTTTGCAGGCATTTAGTTGTTTACATGTCTACCTTCAAAAGGATCCACTTCGGCTTCAGTTGGCCAGCCTGCTGGTGAAGATACTTTTGCCCCATGCAGTCACATGGATCCTGTCTCTTCCAAAGAGCTGTTGAGCCTCAAAAAGGGTCCCATGGTCATGGAAACCAAAGCCCTGCTGCTACCACAAGCTGCACAACCCACAGGATCCACTCAAACCTTTCCGCTTTACCAGCGGGGTCAAAAACTCACTTGGGCTCCCATTTGCTTGAACACTGCCCCCAGAATCCTGCAGTCACCCTTGATACTTCCCAGGTCACCCCAGTAGTATCACTGGGGCTTACAGGGAAAAGCAACAGAGTAGCGGACAAAAGGCCAGAAGAGCCTCTGTAGTCTCTCCTCAACATCCCAAGTGCAAACCCCTGGCAATCGACAAACCTCCTAAGGTGACAAGTCAAGTCAACTGATGGGTGTCTCTGTCCCCTGCAGTAGGGAGTCTCCTACCACTGTCACGCACTGCTTCCTTCTAGTGGTCATGTGTGGCTCAGGCTCAGCTACCTGAGAAGCTCCACAAGACAGCACCCAGAGATCATCATCAGGTACAAGGGCAGTTAACCTATTCTGCAGGTCAGTAGGTAGGGCAGGAGCCTTCCTCCTGGTAGGAGGAATCATCAGCTTCCAGCCTCCATCATGACAGCAATTGCTGATTTCACAGGTACAGGCTCTTCTTGCCCCTCCCCTGTAGCTGGAGGTTCAGACTCTTGAAGCTGTAGGGACTCAGAGAAGATCTAGTTGATCTCCTCCTTATCATTTCTGATGCTGCACAGTCTGCTGACCTCCACCCAAAGCTCTTTTATTTGGCAGCACAGCTCCTCAGCAACTGTGTATCTCCTGCAGGCTAAAAGACCATATGCCCAAGACTCAGCAAGAGGTCCCAAGCACTCCTTGCAGCCAGAAACTTGCAGAGCTGCAGCCTCCTTCCAAAGCTCTGTATGATTCCAAGAGTCCCATAGGAAATGGACAGTTACTCTAGCAGCACTTGAGGAAAAACCTGTGATGTATGATCACCATACCTAAGAATGTATATGCAGCACAGAAAAAGCTTGCTAGTCTCTCATTTGCACCTGTGCTGGTTTGGGCTGGGACAGAGTTAATTTCCTTCACAGTAGCTGGGATGGGGCTGTGTTTTGGATTTGTGCTGGAAACAGTGTTGGTGACACAGGGCTGTTTTCGTTCCTGCTGAGCAGTGCTCACCCAGAGCCAAGGGCTTTTCTGCTTCTCCCCCCACCCCACCAGGAGCAGGCTGGGGGGCACAAGGGTTGGAGGGGACACAGCCAGGACAGCCGACCCCGACTGACCCAAGGGATATTCCAGACCGTAGGACATCATGCTCAGCAAATAAAACTGGGGAAAAAAGAAGGAAGGGGGGGTCATTCAGAGTGATGGCGTTTGTCTTCCCAAGTAACTGCTACTTAGTGTGCTGGAGCCCTGCTGTCCTGGAGATGGCTGAACACCTGCCTGCCCATGGGAAGTGGGGAATGGATTCCTTGCTTTGCTTTGCTTGCATGTGCGGCTTTTTCTTTATCTATTAAACTGTCTTTATCTCAACCCATGAGTTTTCTCACTATTACCCTTCTGACTCTCTCCCCCATCCCACCAGAGTGGGGACTGAGCTACCCGCTGGGGTTAAACCATGACAGCACCCTGCTGCATAAACTGCCTGGCTTTTATACAGGCTAAGAGTGCTTGATTCTCCCCCATCACGGGTTATCTGGAACAAAGACTAGAGGCAGCCTTGATCAAGGATAGCTGACAGAGTTTGTTAGGAGCTGTTAGAGCTACCCTTACTTTACTCTTAGCATTACATGGTAGCAGCAGAAACCCTCAGAGGGTTACTGGATCCCAGGGAAAGTGTCCAGAAAGCTTGACAAGATCTCAAGAAAATCTCAAAGCAGCAGAGCCCAGAAACTGCTGTGCAAACTGCTGCATCTGTTGGTTGCCTCTGGGAGCTGTGCTGTTACCTACCATAACAGCCTAAATTTGGTTCCTAGCGTATTTTCTTCCTTTAGCCAAAACATTAAAGCATTATGGTAGGCAGCAGAGCAACATTGCTTGGTTAAGGCAACATATCTAATTTGGATTTGTTTTCTTGTGTATTTCTAAATGCATATTAAAGATTGCTCCTGAGTTTATATATGTGAATTGTCCCTTTCAACACAGAGTGCTTAAGCACACTTCTGGATCAAGGTTTAAAAATCATGATTTATATTACACATTTATAGAAAGTGAAAAGGAGCATTTTCATATGGCAATTTAAATTTAGTCTAGAGTCTTAAAGAGGGTTTAAGCAAAGAGACACTCACCACCAGATGAATAACAGTGAAATTAGGTAAATAACAATGAGATTAGGCCACAGAATTTACCCCAATTACAACACTTTTTTGGAATATATTTCTTTCTTTCTATATCACTTTCTTCATTTGGGCAGACTCAAAATGAAATTCTGACTCAGCTGAAATCATTAGTTTCAGGGGGTTTAGGATAGGGTCTTTCACCCATTAACTGAATATGTATTTGGGGTGAATTTACTGCTGCTTTCTGTACTCACCATGTCAAGAAGTATCTACTAGATGTTGTCTTATGTGCAGTCTTAACAAGTGGCAGTAAGATGAGGAAATGCTGTACAAAAAGCAATTCAAAAGCATAAAGAATATAATCCCTTGGGGTAATATAGAAATAATATTCTGTAGAATAGTAGAATATTATTCTTTAAAAACAGAAACACATATGATGTGTTAATTTTAAGTGGAGCCAAAGTCATGCGCATTACATAACCATTTTTTCTTCCTTGTGCATATAATCATATTTAAAGAGAAGATATCTCTTTGATGTTGACCACCAAAGAAAATGTCTGTATCCAGGAATAAGTCTTTTCTGCAAACAGGAATGAATAGAATCATTTCTATCCCAAACACGTCTAATTCACCCTACTGTCTGTATAATGAATCACATAGCTCTTCCTACTGAAAAAAAAGGAAGAACAGAAAAATGCCACAAATAAGAATGGACATAAAACCAAGAAACAGCCAATATTATATTTTAAAATTATTGCATTATCAAGAAAATTGCATTGTTGAAAAATGCTGCCATGTGAGATAAAAGTCAGGAGTCTGTGTTTTCAGTTATAATGAGTGATTTTCTCCTGAATACAGACTTGCATGGACTGATAGTGGCCTATGGAAATCCTTGCTTTGTTTTATTTTTTCCCAAAACACTGAGTTCCCTCAGTTGATGGATATTATTACTCTTTTGCTTGGCTTTCTTTAAAGAGATTGAAAGTTTTCTTCCTTTTGAAAATTATGCCCCAACTAAGTGTAACAGTAGCCGGTTCAGGAAAAAGAGGAATGTAAAATCTGGTCCTGGCAGGTAAGTGAAAAGAGGAAGGTGATTTTCCACCTTCTCTCTATTATTTGCAAGTCTACCTATATTATCTGCTATCAGTTTGGGGTGTCCCACAGTTCAGGAAAAATTATTTTCAGTACACCTTTAAACACTTATCAATGCAATATTGAAGGTTCAGAGACAGCAATGCAAAGATTGCCAGTAATTTTAAGAGCAACAGGCACCATGAATAAGCAGCAAATCATTATTTTCAAAAGGTCATTCAGCATGATTGAGCTCTGCTATCTTACATCAAAACACATACAGGATATTATTGCGAAGAATGCTAGATGACATTCAAAGCAAAAGCTTGCTGTAAAGGGAGTACTATGATGGCTATTTTCAGTAACTTGCCATTTAGTTCTGTCAGCGATGAACTCCACAATATCACAGGACATACTCTGCTTTTTGGTTTCTGATTCTGAAATGTACCAGAAAATAGAATGAAATAAAGTGTCATTAAATTTACTGCAGAACTATATTTAATTTCAACAAAGTTTAAGAAATTGGTGTTTGTTGACTGGAATTAGACATGGCTTTCTATCCTTTACTATCTGATTTGGAGTAGCCCCTGTGATTTCAATTTAATATTTGTGTTTCAGTACATGAAGCTGTGGAGAACAGTTTTGTACCTCTCCCTAAGTGCAGTCAGACAGATCCAAGACAGCATGATATATAGAAAAGAAGAGAAAATGAGGATAATAAGAGTATTTTCCATTTGTGTAGGCTATCAGCTTCCACTGTTCATCATTTTGAGTAAGTTCTTATTATTTCATTATATATATAAATAATAAATACAAGATGAATTTCAGATGTCTTGACTGTCTCATCTTCTTATATTTGAATTTAGCGTAAGCAGTTATGGAGAGTGGATTTTAGAGAAACAAAAGTACAGTGATTTGGTGTCGTGGTTTAAGCCCAGCCGGTAACAAAGCACCACACAGCTGCTCGCTCAC
>NW_010972574.1:1035537-1097241 GCF_000737465.1 Haliaeetus leucocephalus
TCCCCTCCTTCTTCCCTGACCTCGGTACCCGCAGAGGGGTTCCTCTCTCACTCCAATACCCCAACTCACCGCAGGTTTCCCCCCTTAACTCCGCTCTCCCAAAGGCGCTACCGCCATCGCTGAGGGGCTCAGCCTGGCCCAGAGGCGGGCCCGGCTTCGGGCCGGGGAAGCTTCCAGCAGCTTCTCACAGGAGCCGGCCCTGCAGCCCCTACCCTGCTACCAAAACTCCACCACACAAACCCAAAGCGTAGGGAAGAACACTTTGCCTTTATCTTGACAAATATTTACCTACTGGAACGATACTTCCAGCGTTCACTAATACTCTGCAATACCTCTGTATGAGCCAAACCACGTTATTTTTATAAATACTACTGGGGTGGAAGGAAAGAAAATAGTATGAGCATAAATTCCCACAACTTGTATCCAGATCTGGCAAGATTCTGTGCCAAAGGAAAACATGAGCAGGAAGATGTTCAAAGCTTTTACTTCTGGCTGTTACTATATTTACTTCTGCCTCACACATGCAACATTTTTTCTCTAGTAGCTAATATATGGGGTGTAATGCACCTAACACATTCCATTTGATGAACTCAGCTATTACTTAGGTAGTAACTGTACTTTGTGACACTGGGTCTCACAATGTGATGAGAATGGAACCAAACAAAGGGATAGGTAGGAAAAGATTATTTTGCGTCAACTTAAATGCAGTATGAATGGTCTTGTTTACACAAGACATCAATGAGATTGTGCATTCACTAAATGTAACCACATGTAAGCACGTGAGTGTGTTTCCTTTCATCAGGAATTAAAAAATAATTGAATAACTACTAAAACTGAGATGCTGCCTAATGGTCTCCTTAAAATTGCAGCACAATATTAGTCATCTGAATTGCATTTTCATACGGGCTCAGCAACTAGCAAATGTCTATTAGGCACTTCATCAAAACAAGCTTTCTGTTTTCTTCAGCGAGGATGCTTAATCCACCAATCTTTATCTGTGTTTGCTAAATATATAACTAAGCTTTTGCTGAATTCCCCTTCCTCCCCCTTCCTGAAAACAAAGGCCCCATCAAAACATCTAGGTACAGAAACAGAAAAATCACCTCACACCAAAGTCAAGAATCCCTGCATTTACCAGTTTTCAAATCATCAGGAAGTAGGAGAATAAGTGTCACTGAATGAAAGAAAAGAAGATGGCTTTAGCACAGTGTCAGGAAATAATGATGATCTATACTTTGAAATCAAGGTGTCAATACCCATGAATAAACCTGTTCTGAGAACTGTTTATTCATATAGCTCGGTTCTAAATCACCAAAATTAAGACTACTGCTGTAAGAGGCTGCTAGAAATATTGAAAATTTGTAGAACAATCTGTTTTAGATGGTTTCCATTCCTCCGAGAAAAACCTCTTGGTTTTGGAAAACATGGAGGTTTCCAAAGCTCCATGAAAAAGTCTCTTTAGGACTATAAACTATTAACAATCCATTCTCGTCATAGTATTTTTAATATGAAGTTGTTTAATAATTCTCGTGACCACACCTAATGAAAGGAGTACTCACATGCTCATAGCAAGAGAGAATTCTGCCATAGACTGCAAGTAACATCACGCGCAATTTAAACAGTTTAATAAATTCATTGTTAGTATACTAAAATATTAACAACAAGTCATCTATACTGAACTCTCATTAGGGACATCCATGTTGGAATACTTACGCTAGGTTAGTCTTGTTCTCTGTACTATGATGGTAGGACAGGCCCTGTCCTCCTGCGCTGGGGACCCCCCCACTGCTCCCAGCACCCAGAAGGTCTCCAGCCTCACTGCACCCTGACCGTATTTTAGACACAGCACAGAGCAACCCAACGGTGAGGAACAGTGTTCCTGTCTTCTGTTTGTTAGCGGAATGAGCATGGATAGAAAAAATTAAACATGCTATGGATAATTGGCTGCCAAAGTTTTCGGAATTTGTGGAATAAAGCAAAATGGAAATATTGTTAGTGAACTTGATAGTGAGCCCCGGTATACAATAGGACCAGTTTAAAAGTGTTGTTTCTTTCAAAGGTATCACATTGACTTTTCTTCAGTGAGGTGAATTCAACCTAGATCTCTGTGGAATTTGTTTTCACTGATAAAGTTTCTTTCTTTGTATTCCTCTAATTTTTACTAGCTTTTTTTGAGTTGTCCAAGAATAACATAAACCTTGAATTCACTTGATTTGTATTTCTGTGTTAGATTGGTTTAATCAAGACTAGCAACACTAAAGAAACATGTTATCCATGGATCTGATATTAAATCTATTCTAGCATGATCATGTGTGGAGCCAGATGTGCATATACCCTCAATGACACTCCTTAGGTGTCCTGTAAACCTGAGCACTGATCAATGCAAGGAAATTTGTTGTTTTCCTGGTATGCTTACTGAGGGCTAATATCAAATGTAGTTAACAGAGATGTTAACATAGTAAACAGAGCACCTTTTACCTGCAATTAAAACAACAATGAAGTTTCATGTCAGGAGAAGATGAGAAGAACGCATAACAAAACCCAAGACGTTTCTGTTTTCACTAATCACAGACACTAGAATAGATCAAAGTTGAAAGGAAAAAACCCAGCTGACCTAGGCATGGGTTTACTTATTTAGTTTTTCCTTGTTCTTTACAGTCTGGTTCAGTGAAACAATTCTTCTGAATAGTTCACTAAGTTATGACTACTTTACAAATTCCCATAAATACCTGCTTAGCATTTGGTTTTCAGAACAATATCATGTTATAATTCCCTCCAAATACGAAATGAAGGTATATGGTCACAACACTTTCTTATACATGTAACAAAGTCTTGAAATTTAGAGATTATTACATTTCAGTAGGTCATTCAATCTGTCCCCTTGTCAGTGCATGCTAATCCTCTGCACATATTTGCTAGTGCTTTATCTTGCCCTATTTTACAAGAGCCAAGCTAACAGATCTTTAAATGAATTTTCAGCAACTTTTTACAGTTTAATAAAACTCATGGTAAGATCATAGTACAAATTCATAAAGATAAAGAAATTATTTAAGTTTCCATGTTTATTTTGTGGCAGAGTTACATCAAGGAAGTGTTAAATTCTCCAAATATTAAGGTTTTTTTGGTTTGTAGAAAAAAATCCACATGTGTATTAGATTATATCATGGATGACATTATTGGATAAGTGTTTTTAAAATCAAATTACCACACAAGGAATTGCCAGTGACTTAAATATGGCCAGAATTTAATCTACATAACTCCCATCCTCCATTACTAATACTAATTTGCTAGTGTACATTAAGGTTGATATAAAGGGGTGAACAAGGTGTGCTGGACTGTTCATTTTTAGGAGTTAATACATTGGTTACATCATAATGACTTTACTTCTGAAGGTATTGCAAAATATGACATGGATTGGTATTTTTACTTAATCGTCCTTGGTTCTTTAGTTTTATTTCAATTTTTTCCTTTAGCAAAAGTTTTATATTTTTAAATTTACCACATAAGTCAACCTCTTTCATTCTTTCAGAAGTGATGCAATTTAAAGGCTCCTGAACAAATATGAATGCACTCTAGTGCACTGCAGCAGCTGTGCTTTCAGGATCCATCTTCTGAATATTAAATGCAATAAGACATGCATCTGAATAGGGAGCAGGTGAAAAAATTCTCAGGTTTGCCTGCTCAGAGTATGGCATACCCTTTGTATCATAGCATAGAATTAAGATTATGTCTCAGAGTATAGGGAGAAAAAAAAAAGATAAATTAACTTAGTATTTAATCTTTCTGAACTATAAAAAGTTAGGTTTAGACTGACTTCTGAAGAGATTTAACATTTCTTTCTGAGAATGAAGTACCTGAGCCTATGGGCACCACTAACTTAATTTTTCTGGATCATTTAGCCTATTCCTTCTCATGACTTATTGTTAGCCTCTTGGAATCATTCTGAAAAATATACTGCACAATATAGAGTGCACTGTATCTCACCAGTTTATGACTTTTTATTGCTGCTATATTTTTCTATGACCTTGAAATGCATTAAATGTGATAAATAATGTAGTTATTTCATAGAACACTGTGAAGCACATTTAAGTTTCTGATGTGTATTATAGGTAACTCCCAGTTCAACTTCTTTGATGTCATTACAATTGAAAACCAGTTTGAACGTTTCCTGAACCCACATTTAAATTAATTGTTGTTATTTATGTATCTTAATAAGCTTTTGGCTACACTTTAATGAAGCTTGGGAAAGCTTATCAGCATAGAGCCAAAACCTGCAAATGTTTCGTCAGAATAGTTATGTCTTGCCCTGAAACAGAATGAACAATCCACTAAAGAGTGGGGAAAATGTGTAATCTGTGGGCTTTCTCTTCAAGATACTATTTATGAGTTATTTGTCATAGTGGTGAATAGGACTTCATCCTTTATTTGCACAAAGAGAGGGTTACATGCAGAAGTTACCGGGTTGTAGGAGACATTGATCTCCACAAAATACATCCATTTGAATTAAAGGTGCTATTACTTAAGGTATGTAAGTTGATTAACACCTAGAAATATTCACCTGGAGGAGGATGAAAGTAGCCTTAGTCAAGTGCATAAACATTTCTACAGTGAAGTAAGAGATCTACATTTAGCTTTTATTTTAGCATCTCAAATGATTTTAATATTAAATGTTTTCAAAGCGTGTCAGGTATGTGCATGTGTTTGCAAATACCATAGTATCTTGTACTAAAGTATCATACTAAAATTGCAGCTGTATTAGATATAGAGCTATCACACAAAACCATAAGGTAACACACTAATATTTCAAATCAAATATCCATTTCATTTGCCATTATTTTTAACTGATATCCGATTGTGTTTACAGTTGCGCTTCAGTAACGCAAATGTATATGTTATTACTAAGACACACACGGATATGTAGGGTGTGCTTTTAAAATTATTAACCCTGTTATAATTGAAGTTATCATTGAGTTGAGTGATCATTGAATTCTAGGCTGCATATTTGAAAAAATAGCCCTCCGTGGTGAAATTTCTTGTACAATGCATGTGGTGATGTCAACTTATATCCATTAAAACAGAGGCCTGAACAGCAAATAACTGTAGATTCATAACAACCCTTGATTTAAGAATATCAGTGTTCCTAGACTCTCAAAAAAACCCCCACCCACCAAACATACTGGATCTTATAATCTCAAAAGAACAACAGAGCTGAGCAGGTGTGTTTTGGAAAATGAAAAGATACCGCCAAGCAGACTGCAGCCATTTTTTTGTCCTTTTTTTTATTCTACTCAAAATCGGTCCTTCAGTGGCATTTTGATCCTTTGAAGCACTTTTGTATGTAATCTCATTGCTTTTTGAGCTCATCTAACTATCTGCCATATTCAGATATGTTTTATTTTCCATTGGCAGAGGCAAAACATAGCAGCAGGCTAACTTTTTATTTTTTGTTTTATAATCCTGTTCAAGTTTAGAAGTAGACACACTTGATCAAGAGCATGTGAAAAGTAGTAACACGCAGAACTATGAAGCTACATTGCCTAGACATATAGAGATTCATAAATTAATTTCAAATTTTTATAAGAGCCCACCTTCTTATGAATAACACTTTCAAGGAAGCTTCATCAAACGTAGTCAGTGTGAGGCCCTATAGCAGCATTTGGCAGTTGGAACTATGTGGGATACGATTACAACCAGATTGTGATTTTTGTTCTAAAAGAAGCAAAGAAAGAGAACTCCTGAGTATGTCAATCTGTGGTATCTATCATTCCATAGGAAGAAAAATTTTACTTTACCTCAATAACCCCTGTTTTAAGTAGTTCCAGTTCAGGACATTAACCCTCTCTTGCATGTCTACAATGTCTAAAACCATGGAATTGCATATAATAAGGAACTTGAGAATTACTTACATTTACACAGAAAGATATTTTTAAACCACATTATTTGAGGTAATAAATGAAGTACTTTAAATGAGATTTTCATCTATAATTTTCTTCTCAGTTATACTGGGATAACAAATCCCAAATTAATCCTGCTCTATGTTTTCATAGACTAGCCACTGATTTAGTTAATTACTGTGAATATTTCTTTGTTCTGTGCAAATAAGTATTTAGTCCATAGACTTCATTCAATGTTTGAGCTGGAATAGTATGTTCTTTCTTGAGTTGTCATATTTGAGTAGTTTAATCTAAGAAATACAAATCATAAAAGTAATGAATTTATATGGCAACTGATCCTTTTTAGCTTTCTGTTGTTTCAATTTGATTTCTTTTTTTTTTTTTTTTGCCATTTATTATAAGCTGCGTACAGCACCAACATCCTGTTTCCAAAGGACTTTCAAAGGATTCCTTATGCTTTTTGATTGGTTAGTTCCATAAACTCACCAGAAATTAATCTGAAAGATAAATAGAAGAGTAGTACTGAAAACACTAGAGAAGAAATCAGAATGTTCATTAGCTGTAAATATATATAACCCCGACTCTGCTGCTGAGCTTCTGGGTCTGGCGACTCAGTCTCCAAGAAGCTTAGCTTCCTGTCATATTTTAATTTTATTTTCCTTTGTCCATTCATTCAATGTAAAATAACAGATACTATGTAATGCAAAGTCAGCACAAGACTACATCTTCACCATGATTATCTTTTTTAAAGAAACTATAAGCATTGATTTGACAAGAATAATAAAATAAGGGTACACAAATAAGAACTACCCTTGAAGAACAAGAGTTCTTGAAGTAACAAGAATGCCAATAACAACTGTCACATAAGAAGCAAGCACGGAAGACTAGGGAGACCTGCAGGGGAAGGTTTGGGACTTAGAGAAAAGTGAAAGTGGGACAGAATAGGGAAGGCAAAATAGAGACTTCACTCCCCTCTTATGTGTAAGAAGTATCTGTGGCTGTTGCCAATTTTGTGCTTTGGAAATTATTAAGTGGAACAGGCATTGGGACCTGATACTTACTATTATTTTTTTTCTATGTACAGCGTATTTCAATCTCATGGATTAAAGTTACTTCCTCAACAAACCTTATGGAGAATAAAAGAGATGACAAAAGCCTGCTCTGATGTTTTTTCTCATTCTTAGAATATGATCTGACACCAGTTTCTTCATGAAGCATCCTGACAATACACCGTGAACCTTAACTGGGAGCCCATGACTCAAGGAAGAGTCTCAGTTTTCATTGCCATCTCAGGTTTTCATATCTTTTTTGTTACCATCAGCAAAAGAGGTAAAAAAGTCTGCTGTGATCATGCTTTGTGAAATGGTCTGGAACCACACAGCTATTTCACATACATTAAAATGAGAAAAGTTAACCTAATTTCATTTCTAAGCTCTTTGGAACCACATAGCTGTTTCACCTGTATTAAATGGAGAAAAGTTAATCTAATTTCATTTTTAATCTGTTCCACCAAAATTAACAAGCAATTCATATATATCTTTTAAATAAGTATTTTCTCTGTCAGTACCCAAGCTGAAATTTATTTCCAATTTCTAAAACCACTTCTTCATAAATATTAAAATTTCTAAAGAGGTAGGACATGTGGCACATTCAGTTCATCTTTCCTGGAGCTATTACAGAATCATAAGACTCGTCTCCATAATCTGTAAGAAGTCTATCCAGAAAGTCCTATGCCACAGAAATATCAGAGCACCACAAAACTGCATTTGTCCTGTTAGTTTCCCATGGCTTGTCATATCTGCATCTTTATTAACGGATGCCAGACAAATATGTATTTATCATTTGTTTTGAAGTTGGTAAAACAAATAAATTGTGAATCAAGGCAAACAACACAATTTTTGCAAATATTTGGATCTTGAAAACATTTAACTACATTTTCAACTGAACAGAGTTATTTTGCAAAATAGATTATAAAGTGTTCAATACTAGATCCTTCATGGATATATAAATAAATTTGGTTCCACTATTAACCCATATTTTAGGTTCAATTTTGTCAGAAATTCAGCAAAAAGAGGATATTAGACCTTATGCAAATAGGGCTAAACTTTGGAGGCAGAAGACACTTTTGTATTTATTTTGACCACTGAGCATATAACTAAAAATGAAGGGAAAAAGGCACTAAAACTAAAATACAGACTTTTTTTTTTAATAGGGATTTGTATGATATTTGGGAATCTGTGCATTTTCTCCAGCAGCTTTCTTACAGAAAATAAATAAGTAGGATAAAATAATGGAGAGCACATGGAAGAGAGAAAAACAGTAAAAGGATAAGAGTAATTACTTGTAGGGAAAACTGTTTAAATCAGTAAGAATTACATATTCAGAAGTAGGATTAAAAACTTCTCTTTGGAGACTTAACTTTCTTGCTGAGGCCACATTAGTCCATTGATTTGGCCAAAGGTAACTGTTAGAGGATGATTTGCTCAGGAAAATCTCTACTACTGCACCAACTGATTGTGCTTTTTCCAATATAAATAAGAAGGTGAGGAGAAAGAGTGCCTGAAGGTTTGCTTGGATCATAAAGTGTAAATGTCTTTAGTAGAGTATCTTACAAAAAAATTACACATACCCACCCCCCTTTAATTCCTTGATTTTATCATTGGAAAAAAAAAAAGGGGGGGGGGGAGTCAGAATTACTAAGTAAACAAAACTGAAAACAAAAGTATGAAAGAAATAAAGTGTAACCTTGGTGGATGTTACTGGTTACTGTAATAAAAGGTTTTAAACTTATCGGTTGCTGGCTATCTGTACAAAACCCACAAGACCTATCACAGATTTGAGTTTTTTTAAGACTAGTACTATATCTTACTCTTAAAATTTCCTTTCTCAGAGGAATGTATTTCTTAATCTTTCATTTCTCTGAGAAAGGATATTATGTTGTGTAGAAACTGTGTGTCTATGCCACAGAAGTCCCAGAGCTACTGTCTCTCTCATGCCTGTGTCATGCTGATAATTCATGCTACAGAGCAATGGGTTCTTAGATGCATATTTATATATAGTATGTTCTTCATCACATATTGTTAATAGTTATCAAAATACAGCAGCGTGGTATGGGTTTAAATTTGGATCCTTTCAGGTTCTAACAGTCAGTAGAAGGAAGTAGTGCCACAACTGTGATAACACAGTTCTGTGCCTTACAGGTTCCTAGTAAACAATTGTACTATGGTGAAACATCTGCTGGAAAAACACAGGCATAGGAGGAAATTTAGATTTGACACATTTTACTCAGATACCAAAGTCTGCCTCTGCTTTGTCAGAATGAACTGTGATTCTGACTTGCCCCCAGATTTAATGATTACCCCCAAATACACAGAAATGGCCATGGCATAAAATCAAAACAGCTCTCTCTTGATTCATATTTTAAAAATGTATTAATACAGAGGGTCTGTTGGAGGTGTGCTCCTGCTATGTTGGGACTAAGGAAAGGTGAGGTAGGAGGTGAAAAATGGGAAAGGAAAGCTTCATTTTGCTCCACCACACTAAGGAACAAAGACTTTCTCAGGCTTTGACTCCTTTCAGAGCTGTCTTAGAACTCCCAGAAAGGTATATAAATGAGACTATTTACATCTGGATACATGTGGCCATACAGATCAGTATGGAACATGCTAGGTGTACAAAAAGAATTACACAACAGAACTGATGGCAGCAAATGAAGACCAGATTTGACAACTCAGAAAATAGAAAAGACAATGTTTCTGTACTGTCCCATTTCTTCTAACATATGCTAGATCTTTCTGAAAATGCCTTCATGGAATGTGATGACAGACAAACCGGTAGAAGAAAAATTAGTGATAACTATGCTATGAAGAGGGACTTGTATGAAAAGGTGAAAATCACAGGTCAGTCCAGCGATGTGCTTTAGCTGGGATCATCAGTGAAAGTAGTTATCGTTATGGACAGCAGCAAAAGGTGGACTTGGTAACAATGAATGAGAGCAGACAGACATATAAAGACAAGCAAGTTGTGACGACAATTTTAAATGCTGTCTACATTGTTTCTAAAAGTTCACAGATATTTCTGAAATGTATGGTCCTCAAAAATATTCTGAAAGAGGATTAACAATCACTTTAAAGATTGTCTTCATTAGTAATACATGCCAGCTTCTATTTCAGGGTGGTAAACATCAATATTAGCAAATCTTTCATAATTACTAGACAACACCAAATTTGCAACACACATCTGTCATGACCAAGTGACTTGAATAGTTGAAAGGAGATTTTGCATATTGATGACATATTTTAATCAACCTTTCAGTCTAAACATTCCTCTTTATTTATCAGCTATGTTCAAAATGTAGGAAGGGTGCAATGTAAATGCTTTTTTAATAGAAAGAGAGGAAACAAAAGCTGTAGTCTTTATTTTGGGAAATTTTAGCCTGAGGAAAAAATGTCCAGTTCATATGAGATATATTTTGATTTTTTTATTAGTTGAGTAGGATGGCATAGAAAACAAGATCCGCTTATGAAACAGACTGTTAAATAGGAAAAATATTTTTCCGTATTAAAAGGATAATAGTGTAGACTTGTGCCAGGTCATTCTACTGGATACCAGTGTACTCATGCAATCTTTGTCCTTAACGAACTGCTCCACAGTTTATTTTCATGGCACGTTTGGCAAATATTCTGGGCAAAGAATATCTGTCTCTCATTCTAAACTTGTCTACTTCTCCTTCTTCCACAAGGACTAGCAGCATGTACATAGACTGTCCAGAATCTTAAATAAATGATTTTCCAACTATTTTTCTTGGGGTTTTAACTTTTCAGTTTGTCTGTTTAGGAGCACATGGTTGAAAAAATATGAAAAAAGCCCAACCTCCACAAAATATTCCAACCAAAAGCAGTTATTGTGTCAGATTCTGAAATGATTTAGTTTTTATGATATATACACTAGTATTGTCAAAATAACAAGCTTCACAGTAATGGTCCTGCTTCAGTGTCATTATTTTTCTCAAGCATTCAATGGGCACACGTCACAGACACAAGAACTTTCTCTTGTAGCTCAGGAATTGTCCACAAATGAAGGGAAAATCTCTTCTTTCTGCTCTATAGCAAATGATTTTAGCTGCTTTTTCAGGTAAATGGAGTTTCTGCCTGCTACTGATGCATTCATCTCCTCTTTTGTCTATTGGCACAACTCCTTTGGTGTTCTGTGATTTTCACCGGTCCTCCCACATTTCTCTAATTTTCATGGTTGAATCCCTGCACCTTCCATTTTGTCTTCTGAATTCGATCACATACTGTTCCCTAGCCTTGCTTCCTGCATTGAGATGAGGAGACATTCATTGGGCCAGACATTTCTACTCCAATTGCCTGGTATTTCAGTACTGTTGTCCACTCTAGTGCCTGGCCTATGAAAGATGGACATCTGACACATCTCCTGTGAACAAACAGAGGTATTCGCTGGTGTAATGGTTTGATACAACTGTCAGGGCCTGGGTGCCCTAACAGGTCTCAACAGCCCTGAGCAGCCTTCTCCCCTGGGGCCTCCACCTAGCCCTGCTAACAGGACCATTTCAGCTCAGCCATCAGTTGCTGTCAAGCTGGTTATTGCAGTGCCAGTCTCCAGCCCTGTTTGTGGATTGCCTGGATTTCCCAGATTAATTGTTGACCTGCCTTGTGACCTTCTGTTTACCCTTTGATCATTGGACTGTCAGTAGGACCTGCTGCTGTCAGCAACCTGCTCTGCTCGCCTGGCTTGGGATGGCACCTCAGCGGTGACCTGAATCCCTGTGCCCTGGGAGGTCTCTCAGGGGCAGGCTGGACCCTCCGTTCGGCCTTGCAAACTCTTCGGCGGTGGCTCGATCCCGTTGACCTTGTGTAGGTCTCCGCTATGACCACAGTGTTCCACAACCAAGTGCCTCCAGAGCTGTGTAAGGTGTGAGGATGAACCTGGCTGAACAGAGAAGCTGGTGCCAGGGCCCCAAGCAGCCCAGAGCTGCCCAGTTCCCACTGGTGGTGGCCTTGGGGTGAGGCAGCACAGCCCCACCGCCTTGCAGCGGGGACCCCAAACCACAGGTTGACCTCCTGGCCTGACCCCCACCTGCCTCCTCTCCGCAGACCTGCGGTGACCTGGTGATAGGACCGTACCTGACCCTGTTCACGGTCTCCACGCCTGATCCTGGCCCTGAGTCATTAACCCGTGTTCCCACCTTGACCTCAGAGCTGCGTTGCTGACAAGGAATTGCCTGCCCTGCGACAGAACAACAGCAAGGTTGTAACCGGAATGGGGATGTACGCAGCTTCTGCAGATGGCTTACTCAAATCATCAAACCTTTTCATTTATTTATCTCCTTGGTCTTCTTTTACATAACAGGCTTACTCTTGAAAAAAGTGTGTAGTCATTCAGGACTACATTTCCCTGACCCTCAAAGTTTTAGTGTTTTAACAAACACCTCTTTTTTTTTTACAGAGACGGGATCCTTAGAATAGCAAGTCTTCACACTTTTTTTCTTGAAAGATAACGGATGATATGGCATGTAAAATCCAGTAAAGAAAGGGGATTTTTTTGTCTGAAGAATTTGACCTTCTTTCAGATTTTGATTTTCCCAGTGAGATTTCCTTGCTGCTAAATGCTGATACATTAATCAATATACCGATACAGCTCATGGTGATGATATTAATTAAAATGTAAAGAAATAGCATTGTTTATTGTGCCTTATTACAAACAGTCTTGAATTTCAGCAATATTTAAATGTCTTGAATCTGTAACTGTTGTCTGTTCTTAATATGAAATAGGCCGATACCCTTAGCCAACAATTTTGGGACAGGTGGTAGGGCTGAAATCTAAAACATGATCCAAATTTTGCATCTCACCTATCTGTTACACAATGCTGTATCACAGGTGACAGATGCCAAACAAATAAATTCTTGCTTTAGGAAACTTTTTACTGGAAGGCTAAAAATATGCTTCCGAGAGAAACATTAAATGGCATTCTTTAAGTCATACATCATAGAAAAAGTTAGATTTCACATATAAAGGTCACAGTAACAGGTATCCTCATAAGACCAGGTAAGCATTTGGAAGGTTTCCAGGACCAAACCTTTAATACATTAAATAAGAGGAATTTCTGTAATATGGAACACCACAGAAGATTTCAGTGAAGTGGATGAAACAGAAAAAGGTGAATAGCAATATGAAGGTGTGATAAAAATTTTCAATAAGGGAACAGAATATAGGTAGCAGTGAAGAAGTATCTCCTGTGAACACCAATGCTGATAGAAAAGAGACACATGCAAAGGAAATACTTTCATTACCCTAACATACCCCCTTTCTACTATTTAGGATAGTAACAACCAAATTTATTTTCTGCCTTTAAAATACATATGTAGGTGTGTGTAACCTGGAGATGGGAATACAGTAAAAGTTAAAATAGCACTCTAATATGTTGAAAACACACTAGAAGTTTAATACCGTCAGTAGTTAGTTGGCTATAATTCACTTAATTTCACTTTTCTATGTCTCAGTTAAGGAAAATTGGGAGATGGTACTGCAGAAAACTTTCTGCATGAGAGATAGGCATGAAATGATGCTAGTTCTTGTTGTTAAAATACATATTACAACATGTTTAGCAAAAAATAAGTTAGGTAGCTAAAATTTTTTTGTGTCAGGCCTTCTGTGTGCATGCAACTTAATATAGAGGTTGAAAACCGTTCATAGAGAGCTTGGCAGATTGTCTTTTGTCTTTTCCAAACTACAGGTTTTGTGTCTGCCAGCAGAAACTCAATCAGATCCAAGAAATGCTGCCTCTCAAACAGACAAGTTGCTGCTGGTAATCTTCTGTGTTAGTTTGTCTCTCTGAAAGGAAATGTACGCTGGTACATTTCCTAAATTTGGTCCTCCATGTAAGTGAGATGGGAGTCACTGACACTGAATGCTGTTTCAGGATGACTTGTCTCCCACCATCCTGTACAAGCCCTACAGCGTGCCATTTAATGGCTAGCTGTGTGATGTCTTTGCCAGGTTGTGTTTTAGGAGGACTTTTAGTGCCTACAGTTCTTGTATGAAAATTGACCATGCTAATTTTAGGTCCCATTGCCTAAATTATAAGACCATATGAATTTGATTATGTATATTATTTTATTTTGCAGATAAGAAGCCATTACTAATGAATATTTACTTTGTTTGGGAGCACTTGATATAAGAATTTGGACTGTAATTACTTACTTGTGTTTTACAATAGTAGGTCTTGTAGTATAAGGAAAGAGGAAGCTATGTACTGAAAGTAAATAGAAGGTTCCTACAATGAATTATTACTCAACCACAATGCTGTACCAATGTGTGCTTCTGGTGAACTCAAAAGTGAATAGATATAAAACTGAGGTCTCGTGGTTGGAAAGTAACTGCCCACAGTTTTTTAAAAAAGTGTTAATTTCTATAACCTGTTCAGACTTTGTATCAAATGTTTACTTTCTGATTCCTTACATTTTCTCAGAACTTTGTCCCAACATATCTGTGGCCCTGAGTGCTCTGCTCACTATATTCTCTGGTAAGGAGAAAAATCTGAAACAAGATGGGAAAAGAGTAAGGCTGGTCTCTGGAAGGGCAATACAGAAAAAGAGGCAGAGAAACCTGTGATTAAAACAAAGGTATATTGAAAAAGACAATAGAAGTTAATGAGGGAAAAAAAAAATCTGAGGAGGAGTTCCCAAATGTAATATTCCTGGCAATCAAAAGGATAACATACAATGCCTCTATAGATGCCCAGGTTGTTCTCAACAGGGATATTCCGAGTGACTGGTGATTCTACTTATGTATCCTTAGATAAGCAGGAAAGCTCAGCAGACTGCAGCAAGTTTGCCTATCCTCCAGTGGTCCTGAGAGGATCTTTGACAGACATGAAAAATTCAAAATATAATAAACAAAACAAACCAAAGAATTTTGTGTATGTTGCCCTTTGAAGAATATTCACTGAAAAAGAATTTCAGGTAAAAGTTCACAAAATAAGCAACTATTTATCTTTTTTCATTTTCCCATAATTAATGGTATTTTTTAAGAACAGAATTCTTTTATCACCTGGGCTTAACACTCCTGGAATGATTTGTGAGAAATTTCAGCTGTTCTTTATGCAAAAGAGTAGGAATATTGGAACAAAGTTGCCCTTCAGCAGCAGTTGTATTCCTTACTTTTATTCCTTTTTTTGAGAAGCCTTCATATCCCAATTTCTAACTACTTCCCCTACACAATTTGCATTCTTATCATGGACCTGATGTTGTAGATAAGTTCTAGCAGCTGCTTCCAAAAACTTCAGATGAACACCTGGCTGACAAAGCCTGCATGTAGTGTGCATCCATGTGAGTAATTATTTGTCTATGTCTTATGCCCATACAGTTTTAGGAAAAGTGAATAATCGAAAAAAAAATCTGAAAAATGCTTCTGCTGTTAGCTCTAAACATTCCCGATGGAATTAGAGAAAGTCTGTCATAGAGTACTGCTGGGGCTCCTAGGGTGAATATATATATTTTCAGATATACTATTAACATTTTCTTTTAATTAAAAAAAATAAAACCCAAAGCCAACAAACTTTTTTTTTAAAAAAAGAAACAATTTTTCACTTTATAAACCAACACCAAATTCCTGCAGCAGCAATGACATCAGAAGCAGCAGAGACAAGAGCAGTTTAAAATTCAGGTAACCAAGCCATTTAGATTAATGAATTTTATAATAATGGTATTCAAGTCTACTTAGATTCCTCAGGCACATTTAACCATCTGTCTTAAGTAAGTTTTCCTTTTATTGGCCAATGATTTCAAAAAGTTGGAACAAGTGTCTTGAGATAGCCTTGCATTGATTACGGTAAGCCATTTGGAGAGACTGATATTAACTATTTAAGATAAGCAATAGCTGGTGAATCCATATAATTTCCAGGCCCTGTCATAAAAGTTAGTCCATTTTTTATCCCTCTCTCATATTTAATTCAGCGTGAGCTCAGTACAACTTCCAATAGGGAGCAAAAAAAAAAATCCCCGCTGTAGTCATCATCCTGATTATTGCTGATAGTTTAATGGTACTCTTCTTCTCATGAACTGTAATTGAATATAAATGTACTGTGCAAAAAGTTACATCACCTGATGTTTATTACCTTTATATTTTCCCTTTTGTTCTGTTAGTCTCTTTTGCATCTTGTTTCAAATGAAATAGTAAGGAAAGGTATCTAGCTTCTTGTATATCATTCCAAGCCCAGCAAAATAAGATCATATTATTTCTGGCAAACAAGTATGATCAGAGTGCAGCACTAAGGTAAATGGTTGAAAAAGCAAAGAAAGGGAAAAGTTCTCAGTGAAATAAGTGGGCTTTAAAGGCAAGATTGAAACATACCACTCTCACTGCATGTTTGCCTATAGTATCAACAGCCATAATATTCTGAATAAAGGGTTTTCATGCACAAAATTTCCAAGAGAAAGCAAAGATACTCTTATACTACATTCCAGAAAAGGGATATTCATAGGTAGTGTATTATTTATTTTTTTCTAAACAACGGGGTTGACAATATAAGAAAGGGGAAGGACAGATGTGAAAAGTGGTTGCCCTTGTAAGAGGTAGTCAGTTCAGATGAATGCTTGAATTCACTCAAGTATGTCACAATATTATGTAAGTGCTGTAATTTGTATTGACAGCATCTGTTACTTGTCATGGCCCAGAGGGTGTCAAACTAGATATAAATTTGAAAATGCAAATATTATAGCTTCCATTCAAAGTTAAATTTTCACGTTAAACCTGAAACAATAAATAAATCTGAGGTATAGTCTTCCCCCTCCAACCACACAGCACATACATTAATACAGAAAGCATTAATTGGTGCCTTTAGACTTTCCAGATTTTAAAGAAAATACCACGTATGCAGTTGACAAGCAGCTGAACTGTGGGACAAGCTGACAGTCTCATTCATTGAATAGTGGTCTTGATATGTAGGTAACCACCACAGCCATATTGTTCTATTAGAATACTTTCAGAATGCTGCAATATTTCCCAAGCCAAAAAAACCCCCCAAACAACCAGAAAAACACCCCCCCCCCAAAAAAAACCCCAAACCAAACAAACAAAAATTCAGAAATGGCCTGTCTTTCCTATCTTTGTCAAGTGAGACCAAAAAAGATCACATTTTCCTCAATGTCCATATGAATTTGCAAATTAGATTAATGGACAACATGAACAAAGTTCTGAGATTTGTAAATTATCTACTTTTGCTTTACATTTGAATTTTCTGGATCAGTGTCTTTTCAATTAAAAAAAATCTTCTTTTTGCTTTTGATTCTATGGACAATTATTACTCCCTGTACACAGATGTAATCTTTTCTCAGGAAACACTTGATGTGTAAGAAGAGCTACATCTGCCTTCTGAGTTACTGACAAATCAATACAAGCTCTTATTACCGAAACTATCTAGAATTTTGTTGTTTCTACATGCAACTATGCTTCATTTTTGTGAACTAGAGAAAAGTTTATAGATATCTTTTCAGCTAATTGGCATAAGTTGGACCTGAGCACTACTACATTACTGTTTCCCATCATTCCAGATACTGAAGGCTCCTGAGGAGACATGTGGTCCACTAGAAGACCATCAGGCACTCATCTTATTATAATTCTTGGAAAAAGCTTTTTTTAGACCTTGACTTGCTTGTTCTCTGGTCTCGCGATGCTTCCATGCATGGCAGAGAGAACACTTTGAAGTAGGTGGCATATTTTAGACGTAGTGGTTAGCTGGCTTGTGTCATTAAGCTTACTGCAACTTTACTTCTTTCTATTCATCCTTCTCCCTGATGGAACAATATTCCTTGTCTTTAGGCACATGATTTGGCCTATCGCTCTGAACTCCCTTCAGTTTGTCTTGCTGAATTTGTGTCTTTCAGATTATCAGAATTGAAAGGGAGATGTATACATGCTTTATTTTTTCATTTAATAAATTTCACATGTTGCTTTTCCCCCCCTTTTGATCCTGCATCTTCTTCCAATGGTAATATTGGTGACATACGGTGTTTGCTATATTTCTTACCATACTCCAATATAAGTCGTGTAACTAATTCAGTTTATAGACACAAACTAGACTTTCTTGCTCTATTATATTTTGAGAGTGTTCTTTTAGAATCCCATACTTAAGATCAAACTTGCTGTAAGAGACATTACCTCATAAAAGCATAGGTAAAGCATCATTATATTTGAATACTTATTTAAGAACACAAGTAAAAGAGTAGCACGACTCAGAAATGCCAATTTGCTTCATTATGCTGTATTTGTGAATATTTAGTTCATCTCAAAATCAGCCTATTCTTTTAAGAGACTTACTAATAGGCATCCAGATTTAAAATCAGAAAGTAAAAATCCTCATGAATCTTCATGACAAAAAAACAGTGGGGAAAAAAAAAATCTCAATGGCTAATCGGTGGAAGTCTAGGAATCTCTGATTCCAAAGCCAACCTGAATGTCACCCACTTGCCTTTCCTGACTTAATCAGTACGAGGTATCAGTATAAGAAAGTCAACACATGCTGCCCACAAGAAATGGAAATCCACCCTATTGGGGATAAACACTACAAAGTACAGTCTGTGGTTTTGATCCAGAGTTACAGTATTTCTGTAAGAGTATCAATAACCCCTTCTTTCCACAAACCGGCAAAAACCAAATCACTGTAATCTATATGAAGGTTTGTATTTTGTTACATCTGTTCTAGGTGTGTACAACTTTGTCAGCATAATCATGAGCTTCTTGTACCTCTTTGACTTATGATGCTTGGTTATATAAATCTTGCTTAAGCTTAAATTCATGCAAGGGAATACAGACCTACAACAGATAGTGGTTTTCTTCCTATCTTTTTCCATACCCCTGTGTACATTTTCCTATTACTAAAATAAGACAGTGTACACAGAACACAGTGGGATTTATACTTCTATGTTGCCTCATACATTTAAAACACAAAGCTATTTTCCAAAGCACTGAAAATATTTGATTGTCACCGATCGTCACTGTGCTGCAGGTTGTTATAAATTCTGTTCAGAAAAACCCAACTGTGTGACATTTCTTTGACACTGTACATTGTAGTGCATGGCTCACATAATTTGCAGTGTTACTAGCCTTGCAACATATAGAATAAGAGCAACGTTAACAGTCAGCTCACCAGTGCTGCATGAGGAGGAGTAAGTTAATAGCAGCTTATTCTCTAAACCCCTGTAAGAAACATACCTTCTCCTTAGTCATCATATGGTACACTTTTATATCTGATCTCAAACCTTCCTGACAGTTATTGAGGCTCCTAAGCCTACTGTAACAAACCAAATACAGCTAAATGGCATGGCTTTCTGCATTACAGCACCAAGAAATTTCACTATGACTTTTCATTTATACCATTTTAGGTTCTGCTGGTAATTACACTTCATCCTTTTCAATACCTAACATTATTTTTCATTGGCCTTAGACTTACTCTGTAATTGCTCCTAACTTAGGACTGACCAAAATAAATACATAAATGAAAACATAAATAAAATAACCAGTGCATTTGCCCTTTATAACACCACTCATTTTATCAGCACATTCATTTTTTTTCCATCCACAGAAACTAAGTAATTCAATCTACCCCAGGCTTTAGCCTTTCATTGTATTATTCCCTTTCACTCTTGGTCTTAACCCAAGCTGGAGCAGAAGTGACAGCAAGCATGAAGGTAATAAGAACATCTTGATTATAAATGAAAGTAAACAGACTGTCATAAAACTGTGGAATAGCATAGATGACAGACAAAATTTTCTCTCTGAAAGCAATTATTTTTGTTCCTCAGATCAAATCATCTGTAATTTAAGGGCCAAAAGAAGTAGTTGTTTGTCTTTCTGTTGGCTCAATCAAATGAAAGCAGAAATCTACATGCTAGTGAGGATAGCAGTGGCGATAGATGTCCCCATGCACCAGAAAAAACACTGCTTATCTGTACTAATCCTTATTGGATCCCAATTTATTACAACAGTAGCACTTTTTATTGGTTTACCATGGCTGTATTTGCTCCTGAAATGCTATTTTTTCTCATTGAAAGAACAACGAGAAAAAGCCATTCTGCTGATACTTAAAGACTATCAGTCACATTAATATGGAGGTTCTGAACATGGACTCATAAATACCGGTACCTGAAATAAAGTTTTGTGTGTTTGTGTGTAATATGCTGATTTGAAGCAGAGTCTTTCCCAGCTCAATGACGTGCTGGGCAGGGGAGTGTGTTCCAAATCCTACTGTCTTTTTGGCACAGCAGCCAATCGCTAGGCAATTTGGGAATAGAGATGGTAGGGCTTGCAGTCTCCAGAGTACTGGCCCGCACTCCCCTACCCCAACCATCCCAGCAGGCAGGCTGTCTCAGATCACGATTTTCTTTGTCTTCTTAGATACATTTTGACATGTTCCTTATTTGTTCCAAAATGAGTTAAATCAAGTGCTGAAATATGTGAAACACAGTATTTTTTGTTTTGTTTTGTTTAAACCTACTTCTGTTCACAAGACTAAAAAATAATTAGAGTTTTGGGATTCAATCACAGGGAGGTGGGTTATTTTTTAAATATAATTATAATTTGTTTCACAAATGCACATTCAAATATTATATATACACATAACTATTGTATTAAAACCTTTTTACTCATATGATCTCCTGGTGATTAGATAAGGTTTCTTGTATCTCCTCTGAATGATCTGTTGGTAGTCATGGCTGGAGACAGCATATTGGATTGGAAGGTTTCTGTTGTTGTCCATGTAGTAATTATACCCATTGCCCATCTATTGTGTTGGCCACTAGACACATGCTTTTAGACAACATAGAGGAAGTTAAAAAATAGAAGAATGCACCCTTCCCTTCTGCCTGTTAATTCCCAATAGTACCAAATATTCTTTCAAAATGTAAAGTGCTTATTTAAATCATGCTGTATTTCATTTTCAGTAATCGGCATGTACCAAAGAGTTCCACAGACTTTCACGTGGCTTGGGACCAGAGTATATCTTACCAGGATTTATAGTTGCCACCTCCATTTTTTATGTCTTTCTGGGTTTTTATGTTATAAATTTTTTTATCTACCTTCTCTATACTATTTGTCATTGTGCACTTACCCTGCTCATTCTTATTCATCTGCTTTTTGAGATAAATAATCTCCAATCTTCTCAGTCACTTCTACAAAAATATTAAGGCTTCTAATCATTTTGCCCATATGATTTTGCAATGTCCTTTAGGTCATGGGTATGTGACTCACAAAATAGCGAGCAGATGTGGTATATTCCATTAATTAATGACTCCTTATAATTACTTTTTAATAGTGGGTCTTTGCAATGGTCTATAAAACTACTGAGACTGGAGCACATTCTGATACACCTCTCTGATGAAAATCTAGCTCATCTCTAGTTCATTTTGGCTATGCCAGCTGCAAGACCCAATACGAGTATCTCCAAGATAAGCTCTTTTCAAATAAATTTGATGTGGTCCCCTGCTGCCTTTTAGGTTAGGACTAGGAGCTTGATTTGGACCACATATCTTTGAACCAATGAACAAAAAAAAGAAGAATATTGGTTGCAATAATGTACATTTTTAATCCTTTCAAATTATGGCCCCTCTAGAGACAAATCTGACATTCTAATAAAACCCCTGTGATTTGTATAGCCAGTGTGATAAGTACTTTTTAGCTAGTTGCAGAGGCAGAAATTGGCCTTATCCTGTCTTTCGATAGGTTGCATTTTCTATTTGACTTTGATCAAAACTCAGAAATTTAGAGGAGGACAGATACATTGATGTTAGATTTTCAGCACTTTCTGTATAAATTTGAAATAACCAAGTGAAATTGTTGTAGTAATTCCAAAGAGAGATATTGTTTCAGCTATATTTCCACAGAGTCAGCAGAATCTTTTTCAGAAACTCTTTAGACGTGATAGTATTCTAAGACATTTAACTGTTAAGCTCCTTCTGAATATTCTCATTCTCAGTTACTGCTGTGATTTGGAAAGCTGATTTCTTTTATTTTGCCACAGTCAATAATCTTGAACTATAGATTCAAAAGCAATGGAGCTGGTCTCCAACACTCATAGCATAGAGGCCAACAAAGTGGACACATGTAGACTTTGGTGTTTTTCAACAGTGGAGGGGAATTATGAAGCAGTTTACATGATTCTCATAACCTGATAAATTGTGAAATCTATGCATTGACTATAATGGATTTTAAAATACTAAACTGTGATTCTTTGAATTAATGTGATATGCACTGTTAATTTAAGACCATTATTCAGTGTTTATACTGCAAGCTTAAAGATTCCCTCAAATTAATAAATAGAAAGAAAAAGAAATGCAAATATTTCAATTCCTTTATCTAAAAAGTGTAACAGTCTGTGAGTAACTTGTAGAATTTCTCTGGATAAGATTATACTATCTGAGCCCAGAATTTCAATGTATTCAGGTTTATGGAGCACAGAAGAATACATTAGGAAATCAGTTCTAGCATTCACCTGTATCTTTATTTAATATAGATTGAGGTGACAAAGTGATAAAGATTGTTATAACTTTGGAATGAGTTTTAGATTATTTCTACACAAAGAAAAAGGCACAGAATGGCAAAATTGAGATTATGCATTTCAAGGTTTTAACTTCTTGTTAAAATCAGAAATTAATTGTTCCCTTTTTCAGAAATAATTTCTATCAGAATTTTTGATTTATATGATAAAGCCAATGACCTTTTGGGTCACATTTTTTCTGACGTAGATCCAAAACAGTGTTCAGGAACAAGGGTTTTGGCTGTCATGAACAGGATGTTGTTCTTAATATAGATAATAGAATTTGGCCCCTCATATATATTGAAATGAAATCTATAAGATTTATATGATTGTATCATATACAGAAGATGTATATCTACTTATTAACTCTGCAACATCTTAAAGGTCTTTCTTTTGCTTAGCTTTTATTTGTTTCATTGCTCAGAAAAATATGAGAAGCATTTGCATGCAATGAAAATGAAGTAACAAAATGTACCAAAATTACAAAACTGTTTTCAATCTTTGAAAAATTAAGCTTAATCAATTGTCACTGGTTAAAAAGAAAACTTTGGCCCATTGTGAGGAACAGTTTCCCCTTCTGTGTTTTAATCAGGCCTTTGAGCTTTAGAGTAATTGTTGTGGTCTAGTCTTAAAATCTGCTTCAGTGATTGACAAGTATTTATTGCATTTACACTCTAAAGTGTTCAAAACACAGTTTTCTAGTTCAATGCATATACTTAAGATAAATTGTTGATTTTTTTACCATAATAAGGAGGTGGTCCTTCAGATGTATAGTAAAAGCAATAAGCTTATTTGTTTGGCATGTTTTGCATGCTGGATACATGTTTAGCATGTTTTAACAGACCTGTTTCTTTTTCATTACGTATCAGAAAGGAAATATTAGGTGTTTCAATTTAGTACAAAATTCATTAAATGATTTGGAAATTATGGTTTGTAGAAGTAGTTAGATACCAGCAAAGAACTGAGGGGGGGAAAAAAAAAAAAAAAGGTAAAATTTTGAACATGAAGTCTGTTACTTGTTATGGTAACTTAGTGGAACATATTAACAGTTAATTTGTGTTCAAAATTGATAAGGTAGACATCTCCTCTGAGTCTCTCACTCATTTGACATAAATGTTTATTTAAAGAGATGCACTTATATAATCCTGATAGCTCTTAAGTAGGTCCCTTATATATGATTATCTAAGAAATGAGGATTGTATGTCACTGCTAGCAGTCAGTCCTTTCCCTTGCTAAGTGGGTTTAATAGTATCCAAAACACCCTTAAGAGGACAAATTCAGTATCACCAGATTCTTAATAAGGATTTTCTGAAGCAGGCAAGAATGGAACATGTTAGGAGCTGAAAAAAAAATAAAAATCCACTGAAGCCAGCATGCTGTGCATCCCTGTAATTTCCTTTGAAACAAAGTTACAAATTAGAATTATTCTTAATGAGCTACAAACTGTGTGATGAGTGGATTAAGAGCAGCCCCATGGAGAAGGACTTGGGGGTGTTGGTTGACGAGAAGCTCAACATGACCCAGCAATGTGTGTGGGCAGCTCAGAAAGCCAACTGTATCCTGGGCTGCATCAAAAGAAGTGTGGCCAGCAGGTCAAGGGAGGTGATTCTCCCCCTCTGCTCCGCTCTCCTGAGACCCCACCTGCAGTACTGCGTTCAGCTCTGGGGCCCCCAATGTAAGAAAGACATGGACCTGCTCAAGGGGGCCCAGAGTAGGGCCACAAAGATGATCAGAGGGCTGGAGCACCTCTCCTGTAAAGACAGGCTGAGAGAGTTGGGGTTGTTCAGCCTGGAGAAGAGAAGGCTCCAGGGACACCTTATAGCAGCCTTCCAGTCCCTAAAGGGGGCCTACAAGAAAGCCAGAGAGGGACTTTTTACAAGGACATGTAGTGAGAGGACACGGGGTAATGTTTTTAAACTAAAAGAGAGTAGATTTAGATTAGATGTAAGGAAGAAGTTCTTCGCTGTGAGGGTGATGAGGCACTGGAAGAGGTTGCCCAGAGAGGTTGTGGCTGCCCCATCCCTGGCAGTGTTCAGGGCCAGGTTGGATGGGGCTTGGAGCAACCTGGTCTAGTGGAAGGTGTCCCTGCCCATAGCAGGGGGGGTTGGAACTAGATGATCATTAAGGTCCTTTCCAGCCCAAACAATTCTATGATTCTATGATTCTATGATTAATACTTGCCAAATAGCCCATTTCCCTGTGTACTGACAGAACAGAAGAAAAAAAAAAAAGAGTCCTAAAGGTTTTACCCTAATTGTACATCATAGCATTTCTGATAGACCTCCCACTGCTTCATGGGAGGTTCATGGGCTTTCATTCTATAATTGGCAGTGAAGCATAATGCACTCTATGCTGGCATTAACATTAAAAAAATGCACTTATATATCTGTATGGATATTTATCAGAAGGCTGGTCAACATATATCACATGCTTTTGTGGCAAAGTGGATCTCAGTATTAACAATCCCAGCAGTGATACATTCAAAGCATTCCAGACAAAATGGGTGGAAAATTCATATCAAATTACTGAAATACTTATATTCCTCTCCTTTTCCGGTCTATAGTGATTTGACAGTTCCTTAGGTACACAGTGAAAGTGGTGGTTTTTTGTTTCCTTAGCAACCACCAGATCTCCATTTTCATAAATTAAAGAGCATATGCAAAGCTTGTTGCTATTTTACTTAATGTCATTTTCTTTTGGAGTTATATGGAATTCAAAATGGTCAAGAAAATAGAGGGAGAGGGAGAATACAGAGGGAATACTGGTAAGTAAAGAGAGGGATGGTTAATCCCAGGATCTGGCCATGTTTTCAGTCATGACACTGTCCCTGTGAGGTAGGAAAAAGGAAGGAAGCAAGCCCTTTCAAGGTACAGGACATAGGTGAAACTATTTAAACTCTGGACAAAAATTAAAGGCAGTAGAAGCTAAAGTTGTGGAATGAAAAGCCACCCTTTAGTATCCCTCAAATTTAATAGATTAAACTAACAAAGGAATTGAACAGTATGGTAAGTGGCATGAAATACATGGGATGTGGAACCTTTATCTTTGGCATCTATTTTAAGAAACACTTCACTTCTACTGTACTAAAAATATAGCTTTCTAGTCCTGGATCACTCGGAAGGGATGTTACTGCCCTTCATGATGCCAAAGAGGATACAAATGTGGTATCATTGCCATGACTGAATGAATACAAATCACTTCTGGAATGAGCTGCATTAATTGGATTCACCAAGAGTCAAGCTTTGGGATCTTCCTTCTTTCTTGGGGGATTCCATAGTTGGAAAATATAGAACATATAGAAATTGTCACAGTAGACAGTTCCAGTGAATAGAATTGGATCAAATGGAATTTTCTTGAAGGTCAAACTATAGCATGACAAGAAAGTTGAACTACCAGCTTACCTGGGAATTCAAGAGCACCTTGAAATCTGAAAACTTTCAACCATAAAGTTTAATCCCTTCAGTACTAGAGGACAAGCATAGTTCAGTACTTCAACCATAAACCAGAGATATGTTTCCTCTCTTAAATAACTTCCGTCACATTACAATTGCTTTTGACTAACAGCTGCCCTCCAGGTTTCAGCCTCTGCTGTGATAGTGGGGAAGAAAAAAACACATTGCTGAAGAAAAGATCACCAACCCCCACAAGTAATGCACTAGTAATTCCCATGCCATCCATGCCAACTGCTGACCTGAAACGAGCTCAGAAGTATTCAGTTCCAAATTGCTCTGAACTTCATTAATGACAGAACAGGAGATGTAGACTCCCTGGAAGAGTGAACTGGATTCTGTCCTGCATCAGATATTACCAGCTGCATCAGATATTACCATATCTGACCAGCTTGTCAGATACGTTCAGATTATGAAGTCCTTGGTTACATAAGAAAAAATACAATCTTATTTTCTGTTTCCATATGAATTTTCAGTGCTGGATGTTAGAAAAATCATTGCTTGGCTTGCAAACCTACAGATTTATAAACCAAACAAATTTCCTAAGAAATTACTGAATGTGAATAAATTATCATAAATCATACCTACAGCATTCCGCTATTATGACAAAAGTGCTCAGACTCTCCAAGCATTATATATGCGTATGCATTATAAAAATGTAAATCAGACAAGAATGAGTATAATTTTTTTCTTAATTTTGGTCTATAATTAGACTGTCACAAAATGCTCACTAACAAACTGATTGTAACCCTAACTCTCCAGTTTAGAAAGTGTGTTAACTGTGTTTTAGAAAACAGCCTCTCTTCCCACCTTTGTGGGGAAAAAAAAAAGTGTTGACAGTTTGGGGCATTTCCTAGGTAATTTTGTGTAAAGAATGGTAATTTAAAAAAAGTTATACTCTATCAGGATCTATTAGAAATAAAGTAAATTAAAACATCATTATGAAAATACATCAGTAATGCTTGTGTAATAATAATGCAATATGATAGCATTCAATACCATGTCATATTTTTAATTTCTTGAATCTTTCCCTTCTGCACACCTTGCTTTTTCAGCTTTACATATAACATCTGCCTTCTGGGGTGATTTTTTTCTTAAAATATCTCAAGATTTCCTAACACTTTGGCTACCCTTCCTTTACATAAATTTAGTTTTAGGTTAATTTATTCAGAATTTAAAAAATCTGAGAGCAAAATAGGGACTAAGTATGACCCAACACTTCTGAGCTTTTACAGAAACAAAAATCCTGTAGGGATTGTAAAATAAAATGTATACATTTTAAAGAGGTTTCTCTGAGTAGGCAATAGTAGCATGAAAATTTCCTGCTGCAGGTCACACAGGCTTTTTGTCACAGCAAATACCTGTGTGATAGCTTACACCTAACTTCTAGATACTTGCAGAAATTTTCCAGTACATTGCTAAGTGTTACTTGGAATGTTACCTGTGAGTTATGATTTTAGACAATTTGCACACTTTTGGAACTCAAGTGATAAAAAGAACGAGGTCAATGACCGGGATATTTTCCTCTAATGCCATTTTTACAGTCTATTTTTAAGATTCATTTACTAGTAGTAATGTTTAAAGGTTGGAAGGAAGAAAAATGAGAGGCAGGGTACTTTTGTAACCCCCATATTAGAACTTGCAAACACACTTGCCAAGCTAGATGAGAGACAGCTTTTTTCTCTTACATCTCTACAAACCTGCTTCTACTGCCCAAAGTTGTTTCAGTTTGTTACATGGGCAGTTTTTTACTACTTTCTCCTTCAAGATACTAACATTCCAAGTAAAACTGACTTGGTTTGGGAAGATTCACTTTGCTGTATGTTTAAGGAAACAGACAAGCTAGGTGTGCAGCAAAGTGAAAATTGCCAAAGACAGTCAGTCTCTCCAAGGCTCACTGCTGTGCTGCAGTCACTGCATGGTGTGCTCTTCTGGAAAAACTCCTGGAAGTATCAGAAGAGATAAGAGGGGAAAAAAAGGAAAAAAAATCAGCAAGACCCTGAGAGGAAGAGCTTTTAAGCAAGTAGAATAAGAATCAAGTTTGTGCTACTGGCGTGCAAAGAGCTACATAAATGAAATGCTATTCAATGGAGAAATTCTAATGTGGCATTAGGCTGCTAAACACACTCAATATCAAGAATCTTTTATTCCGAAACTCTGAGCAGTTTGGCCTAAATCTGCTCCATTGGACTCTACTGCAATTTATCTTTTATTTTCAGAAGATGATTGAGGTTAATGCTGAATATTTTTGAAAAATCCAGTTTAGGTATTTGCAGAAGCCTGAACATAGTCAAATAGAAAGGGATGCTTACATGGCTAATGTAAGTAACCTGATTAACCTGTCAACAGGAAGGTAAAAAAGTGAACAAGGGAAAAAAACAGTGCTCTGAAAGCAGGCTGTGTTTTGTGTTGAGAAAGGAAAATACAAACAGGTCTCAGAAAAAAGTTGTTGAAGTGGAAGTGTAAACTAACATGTCCTATTAGTAAACAGAATTCTATAGATAATTACTTTTATTTCCTGAATTTACAATGATCACCCGTTTGATCTCCCTGCTCCCTGCTCTACAATACAGATCTGGGCAACTTCTATTACAGGTATCTTCTGGATTTGCATAGGCCTTGGAAAAATAATGTACTGAAAACTACAAAGCATTCAAGGGTAAGACAGAGGGAAGGCTGGTTAATTTGCCATTTGGTGGCTTAAATTAAGAGACTATGAAGAAAAGTCATTCTTATAAAATTTTACACTTTTTTTTTCATTTTTGGGCATTTCTCTACCTCTTTGAAAAGGATATAAATAAATCTAGTTCAGTTAATACCTCCATTTGAAATAGAAAGTGCATCAATAAAATAACGTAGGAAAATTTCAAATCACATTTCCTCAGATTTTCGGAGAAAACTACATAATGATTGTGATTTGGCTGACCTAAAACTGCATCTTCCTGTTAAGAGAGATATTTTTTATAAGAAAAATTTATGTCCTTCTAAGAAACCCAGACTTTTGGGTGGTAGAATCTGTGAGTTTTTCAGTTCAGTGGCTTGAGGAATCACTTCTCAATTTCTTGACTATTATTCAGGGGTGGTGAGTAATAGTTCTGACGGGAGGGCCATCAGTATCATTTCACATTGCTGGGGAGTTTTGGAAGCATATTCTGCACTGGAAACACTATTGGTCAGAATTATCTAATCAAAATTCAGTAGAATTCTATTTCAGAAAAAAAGTTGGAGACAAATAAAGTATGGTTTTTTTCACTTTAGGGTTAAACTAAATAAACTAGAACAACTGAATTCAAGCCCTGACTCCTTGATTTTTCTGCCAACTTGCATACAGTATAATGAAACAACAAAAAAAAATCTCTACCAAAAGAACAGAGATGTAATTTCACCCAGTTTGCTAAACTTTGTTTTACTGGATTTAATTTTAAGCGTTAATTTAAAGCTTTGACACTTAAATTGAGCATTAAGAAGAACTGCAATCACTAAAGCACTGAAAGGGAAAAGGCACAGCAGTTATTATATATCATATTCTTTTTTCTGCTTTATAATCCAAAATGTAATGTCCATGTTAATTTCTCTCAGTAATTTGTACATATACATATATTAAGCTAATTTATTCTTAGCCAGAGAATTTACAGTTATTTGAAACAGAATCTATGTTTTTCAAAATGCTGTCATCAAAAGTGCAAGATAAAACTTTTTTTTTTTTCCCCCTACTCTGCAACTTTAAAGGATCAAGACCAACAAAATACCATAAAGTTTTGTGACAGGAGGTAAGATCTCAGAAAGTAGGAAAAAGTTATTTTAGAGGATCGGTGTGTTTGATTCCTTGTGTAAGTTTCTTCCCCTTATTATTAATCTAATTTAAATACCTTATACATTGTATTAATAATCAAGATGATTCTTAATAATTTTATGCATGACATTTTAATTTTCTCACCCCATATAAACAGAAGTTACTGACACAGATGGCATGCTCTGCATATAACAGCTTTCACTTTGTTCTCGTGGAAATGGCTAACAGAGGAATAAGGATAAGAAATACAGAAGGATAGAAAAAGAGAGTTTTGATAAAAATGCCACTTGTAATAAAATCTCACTTATTTTTCAGAATTAAAACTAATTTTAGTTTTGAAAAAGATTATCTCTTTTTTTTTCCTTCACAATGTCAAACTTTCCTGGGTATTATAATTTATTACCTTGGACTATAGAGAGCTGACAATTCCACTGCAAATGCAAGAAATAATCTTAATGATGGAACACAAAATATGTGATTAAACAGGACTTCCGATGAAAATATTGAGTTCAAACAAATAAACAAAAAAACCTACAGCAGGACAGCAACAACACTGTAAAATTTCAATGTTTAACAACATTTGGATACTGTTCACTGTTTTCTCTTAAACTCAATTAGAGATGTGGGTCTGTGTTTTACACTGTCACAGTGTCTCTCAAGGTTTGGCCCATTAAAATTAGGATTTTTGGAAGGTTTTCAGCTTTTCTAGAAATCACAAAGCACAAACGACAAACAAAGTATTTCCTTCAACATACCTTCCTTCTGCGTGGTCTTGTTATGCCATCTAGACTCAAGATGGGGCTGGAAGGGCAAACAATATTGTATTTAACATGACTGTTCCTTGAGCCACAATAGCTTTTTAAATCATTACAAGAAAGAGAAAGACTCCAAATTCTTGTTACTGCTTGACAAATTTTTCTTGCCAACAATCCTTATCTTGAAGTTCCCATATTGTGATATTGTTTCTCAATAAGAAAATTATTTTTTGCTTGATGCTCCTAAGTATCAATTTTCTTCTCCAGTACCTTGCTTGTAGAAATACAAGCTGCACTAAATGTTGCAAAGGTGAGGACAAGAATAGTTAGAAAGTATGAAACATTTAGTTCAGGGTCACTCACGGCTCTCTCCCTTCTCAAAAGTTTCTAAATGAAGAAAAACTGTGTCTTTCAGACTGCTCTGTGTTTTGAAATTGTTGAATGTGCCCTCTTTTTTGGTTCAGTAATGTTGTAGGCATGTTACTATACTTTGGCATAGTAATGACCATTTATTTAATAAATCTCTAAAACTGTGAGTGAATTAAAAAAACAAAACCAACTAAAAAAACCCCTGTTTTCTGAAACAGTATTTTCTAGATTCATGAGAGTTTAACAGAAAATTAAAATCTGCTTTAAAAAGGTCTAAAGAACTGCAGTTTCCAAATGTGACACCATCCAACTGTCATTCAGCTCATTTTCATATTAAATATTAAGTCTTTAAATGTGTGGTTATCTTACTGATTAGATTTTGTTTTTAAAGAGAGTTCTTGCTGGTTATTTTGAGCTTAGAGCAAATTGTTCTTAGCTTTCTAAGCTTTCCTTGCAAAAGGGTCCCATTAAGACAGTTAAATCCCCAAAACTAAGACAAATATAAATAGCTGAGACAAAGATACATTTTTAACATTAAGCTTAAAAAATTAGTTAAGGCAAAATGGAAGGCTTACTTTTTCTAATATGTTATAAGTCTTTCAGATATTGTATAAACATATTTGTATATTTTACAGGTAAATGTGCTTTCACTTTGTCCCTGACTGACAAAACCCAGAAACATTCTGGATTATTTTTATTTCCAATTCACCCTGAACCCTGTAATACAATAACAAAGCAAACCCAAGTATCTGTCACTGCATTGTCTGAAACCCAAGGTAATAAACATCTTAAAACTCTGTAAAGATAAAGGTAGTTCTGTCATGACCTCATGCTATAAGAATAAATAGATATGAAATTACCATCGAAACTAACTTCTAAGGTAAGTTATCTGTTCTTGAAATTTCAAGTTGATGACAGATGTCCTCCAAAGATGTTCTAACTGAACACAGTAATATAGAGACAACTGGCTAGAGCTATACAAAGTCCATCGAGACTATGTGATTTAACAGTCATTTTGGCCTATATATATGGTATACTACTGCAAGTGATGGTGGCTCTGCACTGGGAGAGATTTCACCTTTTCATAGTAGATGTGGCATGGAGCCAAAAGCTAATATTTTTAAAGCTTTTCTTATGACTGAAGTCTTAGTACTGTTTGGTTTAGCCCTCATGACATGAAAGGTTATCTCAAACAAATTTGTCTTCAGGAGTCAATAGGTCTCTATGCATTTTTTTAAAGGGGATCTTGTACCCGCCTAAGCACAAAGAAACCAAAATAAGCTTGATTATGTTTCTTAACTATTTTCTCACTCACTTTTTCTACATTACCAAAAAGAAAAAATCCACTTTAAAAATCGAGATTAATAATAGTAAATATTATGATAGTTCTGTAAATAATTACGTTTGTAAAGACATAGTGTTTGAAACGATTTTTTAAATCCATGACTACACATCCATCTAAAAATTCATGTATGGATTAAGCCATGGATTAGCCCAATAGACCTAGTGAGCATATTTCCATTATTTCTTAGAACAACTGGGTTATTACTAGCAGAAAAATAATCAAGGATTTGCTGTTTCATCATAGCTCTCCTTTTCCAAAAGATTTTCCTTTTTCTTACAGAGAACTTAGAAATAAAAGGGGCTTGAGTTTAGACTGTAATCTTCCAAGTTTTATGCTTCACTTTTCCTAGTCTTTTGGTGCTACATTTTTCTTTATCAGTGATGACAGGAAAGCAATCCTCTTTCCTCCCACCTCCACTTTTAAATAGCCATTGGCTAAATTCTCATCTCCCATAGTAAATCAGACTTCTTGGTGCCTGTAACATTTGTCTAAAGAAATATTTACCTTCCTCTCACGAGAGCTAAAAACCTAATGCCAAATCTTATCCTGATTCTCAGTGATCCAGGGGATGGTGGCACAGATATAAGGATACCCATCCATGAGCCATACTCCTGTATTAGACGAAAAGGCTCTCTTACTGCCTGAGGGGAAGATAGACTAGAACGTGACTTATTGTTGAAACAAGGGCCAGTATGAGGCTTCTGCCAATGGCTCAAAAATTCTAGACAAGCAGCAAAGAGCCTCACTACATTTGAAGGTGCTTGAGCTATTCTTTTCCACATAAAGCCTGTACTGTACTATCTGACAAAATAGATGGTCCTGTTTAGAGTCATTCTATGTAAAGGGCAAGATACTCCTACTTGCTCAAATAGAAAAAGGAACTGACAGTAATATTGAAGAAGGAAAGGCTTCCATAGGATAGAGAATGGAGGAGGAGGTACTTGTTTCACGCCATATTAAATTCTTCTCTTCTGTGAGCTCCATTGGTATTTCGCCTGTCACAATCTCTTTTTCCAATACTATTGTAGCTCTACCAAGATAAGTGTACATGGGAAGCAAACACTCTATGATTTATACCCTACTATATTCACTTGCCTGAGATTCACTTGCCTTACATAGAAAAAACAGGGAAGTGAAAATTAACAAAGATTAATGCAGACTAATTTATAAGCTACCTTACCATGAGGTCAAATTCACTTTATACTTGGAACAAACACAAGCAGACTTCCTTGATTTATTAGGTTGTTAAAGATGGAGGAATGCCTTTATGTAGTAACATGGGTACATATTTTAAAAAAATAAAATGGAAAGGCACTCGCATCCCACAGGTAATACCCACAAAGTCTAGGATTTGTAATAAGATGTTGGATATGTATACCCTTGTCACTGTTCTCTTTTGCAACAAGAGGCTCTTTAAAATCTTTCCGAATGCACAAGACAGACTTAAAACAACTCAGAAACCAGAGGAAATGTCATAGAATCATAGCATCATAGAATCATTTAGGTTGGAAAAGACCTTCAAGATCATCGAGTCAACTGTCAACAATGCCCACTAAAAAATGTCCTGAAGTGCCTTGTCAATGCGCTTTTTGAATACCTCCAGGGACGGTGACTCAACCACTTCCCTGGGCAGCCTGTTCCAATGTCTGACAACCCTCTCAGTAAACAAATTTTTCCTAATATCCAACCTAAACCTCCCTTGCCTCAACTTGAGGCCATTTCCTCTCGTCCTATCTCCAGCCACCTGACAAGAAGAGACCAGCACCCACCTCACTACACCCCCCCTTCAGGTAGTTGTAGAGAGCGAGAAGGTCTCCCCTCAGCCTCCTCTTCTCCAGACTAAACCACCCCAGCTCCCTCAGCCACTCCTCATAAGACTTGTGCTCCAGGCCCCTCACCAACTTGGTTGCCCTTCTCTGGACACGCTCCAGCACCTCCATGTCTTTCCTGTAGTGAGGGGCCCAAAACTGAATGCAGGACTCGAGGTGCAGCCTCACCCGTGCCCAGTACAGGGGGACAATCACCTCCCTGCTCCTGCTGGCCACACTATTTCTGATACAGGCCAGGATGCCGTTGGCCTCCTTGGCCACCTGGGCACACTGCCAGCTCATATTCAGCTGGATGTCAACCAGCACCCCCAGGTCTTTCTCTGCTGGGCAGCTTTCCAGCCACTCTTCCCCAAGCCTGTAGCGCTGCATGGGGTTGTTGTGACCCAAGTGTAGGACCCGGCAGTCAGCCTTGTTGAACCTCATATGACTGACCTCGGCCCATCAATCCAGCCTGTTCGGCTCTCTCTGTAGAGTCTTCCCACAAGCAGATCAACCCTCCCTCCCAACCTCGTGTCATCCGCAAACTTACTGAGGGTGCATTTGATCCCCTCATCCAGATCATTGATAAAGATATTAAACAGAACAGGGCCCAACACCAAGCCCTGGGGAACACCACTTGTGGCCAGCTGCCAAGTAGATTTCACCCCATTCACCAAAACCCTCTGGGTTTGTCCATCCAGCCAGTTTTTTACCCAGCGAAGAGTACACTTGTCTAAGCCATGAGCCACCAGCTTCTCAAGAAGTATGCCATGAAAGAGTGTCAAAGGCCTTGCTGAAATCCAGGTAGACAACACCCACAACCTTCCCCTCATCCACTAGGCGGGTCACCTGGTCATAGAAGGAGATCAGGTTGGTCAAGCAGGACCTGCCTTTCATGAACCCACGCTGGCTGGGCCTGATCCCCTGCTTGTCCTGCACCTGCCATGTGAGTGCTTTCAAGACAAACCGTTCCATAATCTTCCCCGGTACCGAGGTCAGGCTGACAGGCCCGTAGTTCCCCGGATCCTCCCTCCGACCCTTCTTGTAAATGGGCATCACGCTGGCAAGCCTCCAGTCTTATGGGACCTCCCCCATTGACCAAGATTGCTGATAAATGATGGAGAGTGACTTGGCAAGCTCCTCCGCCAGCTCCCTCAGTACTCTTGGATGGATCCCATCGCATCCCATAGATTTGTGAGTGTATGTAATGAGACAAGAGGTTTTTTTCGATTAAGTGATAGACTTATGCACATAAGGTGCACTATTAAAAACTGCCTCAAAATACCTGCATATTAAGAAAAATGCTCAACTTTGATCCTTTTATTGACATTGATATTAAAACATTGTATGCACAGTAACATTTTGTTGAAAGAACCTTGGACTCAAAATTAAATAAATCTTGCCCATAATACCTTCTTCTAGAAGCAGCATCATGCATACTTGGCTCATCTCTGGCATTTCTGAATACATATTTTGAAAGGCTATTCATACTTCTTCATTGCCAAAGAAAGACACAGAAGTTATTCTTCTGCATTAGCAGAATGAACAGAACTTGGTCTTACAGTAGGTTTGTGTCCCCGTATTCTTCTAAGCATTTTCCTCCCAGTTCACTTCTATATATACTTCCCAAGTTTTTCCTCATCTCTTCCTGTACCAAACATAATCATCTTGATAAGCAAGTATGAACTATATTCTTTAGCTAACTTAAGAGTTATATATGAACTTATGAACTGGCCATCAGATCCGTCTTCTATCTAGCTATCAGCTTCACCATACCTGAAGGCATAAAAATTTTTGGCTCACGTTTCTTTGACAAACACGATCAATACTCACCAACAGATTCAAGAATTTTTTTGTGGGTGCCACAGTGGTGTAGTGTGGCAGCAACTCGCAACACCTGGCATTTGAATCAAGAGTGAACATTAGAAGTTGGTTTGCTGCATGTTTGCCAAGCCTTTGAAGAATTCATTTTACAAGGTCAGGTCAGAGGACTGCCTGGTGTGTGCCTGGGAAGATGTGGCTGAAGACAGTCAGGAATATGCATGTGGAGTGTGTTTTTATCTTTAAGTGATCTGTGGACTGGCAAACATCCCAGCTGAGCCAGATATGCGCTTCTGTTTTAGTAACGTATAAATATGCTGTAAGAGATAATAAAGAGATCTTTTTGCCGTTGCTTCGGAACCATCTCATTGTCATCCCGAGTGCCTCTTTCATCACCGCAGTATAGGGGGAGAAAAGAAGACCATGCTTTTTGCCTCTTTCACTTAGTCATAAAAACTCATTTCCTTTAAAAAAATCACACTAAAATGCACCACCACCCCCATTTTCCAAAAGCAAAGAAGAAGAAAAAAACCCCAAACCCTCAGTCTTTAAATTATTGAGTAATCATAAATGCTGCACTAGATTTTATTTTTTTTCAGCAGTGTGCTGATGATGTCTACATGTTCATCACTGAAGGTTCATTAGAAATGCTACCACGTATACAGCTCATGACATATGTCTCTCCTATGACAAACTCCTTAATGTCATTTGGGGCTCACAACAGTTTTTATAACAGACTGATTATGGGTTTAGCAGAATCAAGATTTGAAAAGTATGTAAATGAGTTATTTAAGTGAGCAGCCTTTTACTTATGGAAAAACATCATAACTATTAAATTGATACATTTGTTAGTAAATGAGTAAGCAAGTAACTCCAGTTTCACAATCACCAGTTTAGTGGAGCTACTGAGCTAACAAAAGGCAATTCTTCAATGTTTATAAAAACATATTCACAGTTGCAATCTTTCTCTTGAGGCATTATGGTTAAATATTCAGATAATTCATAATTTATGGCAGTACGGTTTGAAAGTCGGCTACCCACCTGGCCATAAAAACCTCACTGTCAAACTGCTTACTTTTCCTGACAACCAGAGGGTTTTATTATTTTCTTCTAATCTGTTTCAAATATATTTATCAGGTTTTCCAAAGAGAGCATTGATTTTAAATGTAACTTGTGCTTCCTCCTACTGATGGCTGAAAACAGCAGGCTTTGTTAGAAGGGATTGCCCTGTCTGGGAGCTGACTTAGAACACGTGAAAGTATGTTACATATGAACAGAGACAGAACTTCAATGGGCTTTTTTTTTTTTTTTTTTTCTCAAAAAGCCACATGGAAAGGAGAGACACCCTGCAGAGATGAGCAGTTTTGGCTCTGTTCATTGCACTTGCTACTCTCTAATGCCACAGCATGGCTGCTGACTGGGCAGAACTAACCGTGTGGAATCCATTCAGAAAACCAAGATCCATAGGATTTTAATTCAGACAGTAAGGGCACATGAATGATATATAAATCCCCAGCTTTAAAGAGAGATTTGTCTGGTTTCCATTTGTACAGGTCCCTTTGCAACACCAGTAATAACATTACTTGTCCAGCTATGTTTTTATTATACATACTAATCACATGAGAGTACCATTCTTGAATTACTTCATAGCCAGAAAATTTGAGTTATTCACAGTCAATAAATCATACTTCTAAACGTAAGTGTCACAGGAGATGTATTGGACAGTGTGCATTCAGGATAGAAAGGAAAATCTGTTTTCAGATACACTAAGCCACAAACTGTCCTTAATCTTAACAAGAGAAAAAAAAAAAAAATTCACTGCTGAGAGTATAATCAAGTAATAAAACCAAAAGTGGCGATATACTGACCTTCTTCTGCTCTGAATTGATATTTAGAAAAGTTCCTTGTTTTCATTTCTGTTCTCATTTCTCGAGCCCCACTGTGACCTACTGACCATGATAGCTGTTCTGCCGCAGGACAGAGCCTAACACAAGGCCTGACAGCAAAGAGTGTGTGAGAGCACTTGCATCCTAAGAAAACATATTAACAATTTAAGATTTAGGTATAACAGCTTTCCTTCAATATTAAATGCTTAGAGCTGCTTTAATATTAGTCCAGCTTTACTGAGAGGAGGAAAGATCTTCTAGCTGTTAGTATCTCGGGCACAAGGAACATAGTTTATTTCTCACCAAGGTGCTATTGGGGCTTTAGAATCAGTCACAATGCAGCAGTATCAATCATGAGTCCATAAAAACCTAAAAGTCAGAAATTCAGAAAGCACTTAAATAAACTGCATCATGTTTTTGCATATAGTAATTTGTTTCCACCGGTTTTATAAACCCAAGTAACTAAAATTAAAGTGTGAGTGCCATCAGTGTAATATTTCACTCACTTACTAGAGCACTTAATAAGTACAGCAGCACATTTCAATGAAATACACACTACATTCATTAAGGAATTTTATGAAGTTTTCTTTCTCTATTCAGAGCACTTGCATTTTTTTCACAGACCAGGAAAAAAGTCTAAACAGAAGTTACATAAAAATAATCAATCCTACCAGCCAAAGTTTGAATCCGTGTATTAAATTGCTTAGCAACTGAACTCAAAATATATACTTCAAATAAAAACAATGATTCAGAAAGTATGGGTCTTCATTCATCACTAAACAGAACTTTGTAATTCAGAGACAAGTACAACTGTCTTGTACGTGGCATTATCTCATATGTGTTCACTCATTTAGATTGTTACATCGTCTATGAAAAGATATTTAAAAGCTTACAAAAGCAAAATGCAGAAGCATAATTCTCAATTATACCTCTGCTATATATCTCTGCTCACACCTAATTTGAGTAAGAGAGAATTTAGCATTTTGAGTGGAACAGATTATTTGTCCTGTGCCCTTTGTACAGAGCAAACTGACATAATATTGTTTTCTTAAAATTTTAGAAGTGTTGTAAAAACTGAGGCAGGTGTATTGGTATAGCAACTATAAGACTCAAGCCTGAAAAACAGACAAAATAATAGAGTAGTAGGATGACCCAAGGGTAAAGTGAGGGGCCTGGAGCACAAGTCTTATGAGGAGTGGCTGAGGGAGCTGGGGTGGTTTAGTCTGGAGAAAAGGAGGCTGAGGGGAGACCTTCTCGCTCTCTACAACTACCTGAAGGGGGGGTGTAGTGAGGTGGGCGCTGGTCTCTTCTGTCAAGTAACAAGTGACAGGACGAGAGGAAATGGCCTCAAGTTGCACCAGTGGAGGTTTAGATTGGATATTAGGAAAAATTTCTTCACCAAAAGGGTTGTCAAGCTTTGGAACAGGCTGCCCAGGGAAGTGGTGGAGTCACCATCCCTGGAGGTATTCAAAAAGCACGTAGACAAGGCACTTCAGGACATGGTTTAGTGGGCACGGTTGATGGTTGGACTCAATGATCTTGAAGGTCTTTTCCAACCTAAATGATTCTATGATTCTATATAATTACCATATGTTAGGCTGCTCCTCCAAACCCCTGTTGTGAAATTTCATCTCTTGAATTTAGCCATGAAACTTTATCTTAAATATTATTATTCCTTTTGCATTATATTTCATATATTTTATAAATGCTGGGTATTTTAAAATCAGATATGCAGAAAGCCCTTGAGGATTTCATGAGCTGAGACACATGCAGAAATAACAGACTAAATCCAGGCTTTCAGTCTGCTTTGCAGCACCAGCAGCAACAAAACACTGACTGTTGTTGCCCAAAACCAATTCAAAACTCATCTAGAATTCTCTCAAAGTGGGAAATAAAATTGTGTCTGACATTAAGGTCTCTGTAGAAGAAATTTACACTGAGACTCCTGAATGTAAGTCTTTAATATGAACCTTTGTGTACTGTCTTGGTTATTTAACATAATGTAGTGGAGTTTATTTTAAATTTATACAAGGTAGACCTTTGTCTAGTGTTTTTCCATATAAATCATTGAATACTGGTGTTTGCTCATATTCACCTAAACTTTGAATGATAGCAGATTTTTTTTTTTTCCCTAGAACATATATGCCATTAAAGTATCAATAGCCAAAGAATTTCATTTTAAATAAATGAACTGCTCTAGCAATTTGACACTACCTCACACTTGGGAATGCACACTAGGTGAGTTTAAGTATGTCTGATTTTTTTCTGTTCCTAGAGGTATCATCTTAATGACTAGTACAAGCATCAACATGAACAGTGGAGATGTGAAAGTATTACAATGAATCTATACCTTTCAGAAAACAGATTTAGTTATCATTTAAATTGGGCAAATGCTCAGAGACTGTAGGCTAGAACCCTCACTTTTCAGTTCCACAAAGCTCAGTAACAAACTAAAGATTATCTCCCATAACTGGAGAGAGCTGAGATGTTATTTGTAGGATCAAATGCTATAATGAAAAATCAGGCATACTGCTTCTAGTTAGGTAACACGTTTTCCCATGGGTTATAATCTCCAAAAGTAAGAAAGTGTCTTTAAAAATTGCTGTGCATGCAGACACATGATAGTATTTGAAATAATTGTGGGCTACTTATAATTAATATTAACTATGACAGTCTCCTCTTTTCCATCTTACTCATAAAAACTTCAAGACAGGACAATGAAGCAATAGGAATGAGATTTCTCACAGATTCAGTTTTCACTGAATGCTGTAATAATCAGTTAATATCAAATATTAACAGATGATTGGCTCTCCTTCAGGAAAATGACAACAATAGACATATACAGGCATATTCATAGAAATGTATACAGATCTATATGCAGAATTTACCAGCTGCCTCATATATATCCTTTTAAGCTTTTGATAAGGATAGGTATAGTTCTTCAAAAAAACCCAAAGAAAAGCATAGTTTTACATAAAAGCTAAATCAAACCAAGTCTGAATGATTTTCACTTGCTGAAAAGGATTCAGTTTATGTTTTAAAATAATTAATGGTGATTTCTCTTTTGTTTACTTTTTATGTAGAAGAATAGAATAGTTCAGTTGGAAGAGACCTACAACAATCATCTAGTGCAATTGCCTGTCCAACTGAAATATTCTAATTCTAATTCTAACTGCCTGACCACATCAGGCCTGAATAAAAGCTAAAGCATATTGTTAAGGGCATTGTCCAAATAAAACTTAACCACTGAGAAGCATAATAGGACAAATTGGAGTAGATGGTGAAAGAGGTTGCTTCTGAGACATTTCTAGAATGTTATCACCATCCCAAGAGATTCGAAAGAATCGTTAGTTAAAATGCACACCCTTGAACCATAGATACTGTGTAAACACTTCAAATCTCTTATTGCATATTGAAAGAAGTTCCTACTCCAAATATTTAATGTACAGGTCCTTTGTAGATACACTGGAAGCTAAAGGAAGTTAAAGGAAGAGAGGATTTTACCTAGAATTTCTAATATATAACTACATTGAGCTTGAAAATAAAAAATTAAATATAGAAACACAAGAAAAGTAGATCTGGAATGCCAAGTGAATAAAAATGATTAACACTGTTCAGTATCAAGGTGCTGGTAGGGAAGCCATTTTAAAAGATCTAACTCTTAATCATTTTATGAATGTCATATCTATAGAAGGCATGTCAAGTTTGGCATCAAAAATTTAGGACTCCAAACCAGCTAATTACTTTTTTGAAAATGTACGACAAAATAACAATTAGTGACTTGGGCTTGTTAAGGGAACCTTAGCTACAGAGGACAGTACAAAGGGATTACTAAGCCTTAGAATTCTCCACTTTTCCCACCCAGACTGATTAATGGCATGGAGACTCCAAATAAATTATGTTGGATTATACTATAAAAACTTTAATAAAAAATAGAAAAAATAAAGACTGTACTCTTCCAGGCTACTAGAAGATAGCTATAATGATGGACACCTATCTGGATTCTAGATGCAATTGAATGAGATAAAATGGAGACTGAATAGGTATTAATTCCAAAGTGAAAGATGGGAAGCCCACGTCCCACCTTGGAAAAAAAAGAGGGTTTTCTTGCCTTTGTCTGAAGCTAGGGACCACTTTTTATTTTCTCCATAATTTCGATGTCCCAGCCATCCATTAATTAGAAGATTTTCTGAGCCATTGAATCTAAGGAAAATATGATAGGTCAGTTCTGTTATACTACATTCGCAATTGCACTGATTGCCATATTGGCTGAAAAGGTCATGAGCCTATTTAAACTTATGGGATTTATTTCCACTAAGGTCAATTAGAGCTGGTGCAAGACCTAAGAATATATATTGGCACAGTAAGCATAACTTCATTAAGAAAGCAAGTGGAAGAAGCATTGACTCCTAAATACTTGCAGAATAAAGACAAGTAAACAAAATGTAGAGGCACTTCAGAAAAGTCTGGGGAAATATAGGACCAGTACTTATCACGAGTTTAATATAAGTTTCTTTTTGCAACTTCTAATTTTCTCTTTTAAAGAAAAAAGTATGCTCATGGACTGTAAGATCTATAGCTACTATTTTTTGCTACTACTCTTTTGTATCCTTTCGCAATATGTCATTTGCAGATTATATATTTGTTCTTTTCCTCATAAAAACAAACAATACAGGAAGTATGGGGATGAAACATGCTTTATAAATCACGTGTGAGATCATCATTACTCTGGCAAATTTGCTTACATTAATATCTCAAGATTCAATGTCACATTATGTATACCTGTATGTATTTTAACTAATGATACTTTAAAAGTGTTGACTGAGGCAATACTTACAGTCTCATCACACTTTTAATACTGATGTTTAATACTCCCCTTCTATTCTTCTCTTCCTCCACCCCCCCCCCTTCAGAATTCACATGGATGAGACAATGGAAGAGGACATGCCTCTTCCTTTTGTTTATTATTTGGTCTTTTTGTTTATCATCAGTTTCTCGTTCTTTACACAAAGGCATGATTATTTTATTTGGATTTGCAGTACAACTGGGAAATATTTTTGTTCTACAGTGTATAAATGCACAAATTTTCATAAAACTCCCTTTTTGGACAAACATGTAAACAAAAACTTTAAAAGCGTCTTAGCTCAGATCTTCTAAAGAACCTTTTTCTTTAAGAAAACAAACACAATTTGCCAAATTATTTGTAGTTACCCCTTTAAAATATCCCCAAATGAGGGTAGTTGCCCCAATAGTTTTGCCCTTTCTTACCAAAATAATTCATCTGCTACATGATGAATTATTATTGCAAGAATTCCAGGACAGATGGGACCCTGGCTGGCTGCTCATATGGAATGTGCTATTGAGATGGCTGTCGATATTTCAACTGATCGGAGGAGATCTGAGCTGAAGTTTCACAAGACAACACATACAACAATGATATTCACTGATGATTTCTTTGCACTAGCACTTCTCTTTGAGGACAAAGAAATAGGTGGAAAAAGAGGTCTTGAGTATAAATGGCAGTTGGTGACATCTGGAAAAAGTATGAGCTTCTGGTGAGTGTAACAAAACAAACATTTATGGGCATTGACCAAACAGACTATATCACAAAGTGTCCTTTAGCTTAGCAAACAGATAGGTCTTTTTCATTCCTATGTGAAAATATTTGATGCACCTATCATTCTCCCTGGTATAAATAAGTACACAGTCAGAATCTTCTCTAAAGCAACAGTTCCTCTACATCAACGTGACATGAAAGTCTTTGGACAGATCTGGTCCTATAATAACTGTGAGAGAGTTTTATTTTTGGTGGGATGTAAACTGTCAAACCAAACTACCAGATTCCTAGGCTGAAAAGAGCATTTTGTTTGATTTAATACCTATAAATCATCCCTGCAAAACATTACAGGAAGTTGTGGCATTTAATAAGGAAACACCAAACATAATTTAATACTGATCCTTATATTTTAAAGTGACTTTTAAAGAAAGAGTCAATAGCATGGGATGATTATATGCAGCTTATACTGGGTCTGATTTTATATACTTAATAATATTACATATGTTGAAAAGAGGGAAGATATTCCCAAACAAGTACTGTGTGTCACTATCTTCAAAGCTAGGTACTAACTTTCACCTATGATACATTGATCCATAAAAGTCTGAAGCCTTGTGAGGGAACCAAGGGTGCAATTCTACAAACTGTTTTCTTGGTGATAGTGCTGTTTTAAAGCCTTCCCTTTTGCCTGCCTCCAGCTGTTTATTTCTAGGCCTATGTTGACCTTAAAGATGAGTCAGCACAGGAGTTTGTAGTTCCGTGACAGTGCACATCAGTGAAACGTTGGTGTTTTAAAAAAACAAAGTGTTATTTTAAATCTGGTACTTCACTGATTTGTTTGACTATGTGCCCAATATAGGGCATGCAGGTTATGCTTGTGTAGTTGAAGCTGACACGTGGAAATAGGAACAAGTGTCATTGCTACTGAAGAGAAAGGCATGTAGCCAGAATAGCTTCGTAGTCTTGTGTTATGCGTGGTTTAGATATAGAACTCGCAAATGAGGTGATTACCTTACCGAAGAAAATCACATTTCTGAGAAGCTGAAAGTAGCTCTGAGGGAAGGGAATCACTTAGTTTTTCAAGTTGGTGCTAACTGCTAGTCCACAATAGTATCAGCCAGCACAGGTACCGTAATAAATGAAGATAACTCAGGAATGCTCAGGTCATTCTAAAGAATCTTTTCAGTTGGACAACAAGATAAAAAATTTCAGTGTCACTCAAGCCTAAGAAACCCCATTTGCATTTTGATAGCCTTTCCCCTACTAGAGCTCTTATGAAAAGCTACAATTTTTTCAACCATTATGTTTGAAACCCTTGTTGCATAATACAACATACAAACAAATGTACTCCCCTTGCACTTCCTATGGTGCATGCAGACCAGTATAGAGTGGATGGACAAATGGTTTATATACTGGTATAGAAGATGCAAGACAGGCATAAATGTCTTTAGGAACACTCAGTAAAATTATAACAGATATATACATGTAATTTAGGATCACATATCTCAGATGTGTTTTTAAGACCTTTTCAGCTTTACTTGCAGCTGAGGCTAATCATAAATACTGTATAAATTAGTGAAGCTGAGAATGGTTTTCATTCCATTTAAACAACAAATTCTGATTCCTACTCTAGTTTCAACTAGGATCTCCATTACCAAGTGAGAAGTTTAATTAAGCTGCATGCTAAGCAGTTCTTTTTAATAATGAAACACCACAAGGCCAGCTTCTACCTTTTGTTCTAGAGTCCTCTTTCTGCGTGTCATTATCAGGAATTTCCCCAGCACTCCCTCTATTTTCTGTGTATGCAACAAGATTAATAAAAATACTATTATTACTATGGCCTAAATTATGGACATTTCCACACTATAACAATTAAAACCAAAAGCCCATTCTACCTATGCCTTTGGTTAGATTTAAGATATTCTGATTCCCTGCATCCTCCCTTTCTCGATTGTTTCAACCACATCCCTGACTGTCATATTAAAACCAGAAATTTATTTTGTTCTGAAATTGAATTTAAACAGAAGACTCTTGCTTTGCACTGAGAACATAATAATGAAGGTATCTTCTCCAACATGAACACACATAAATAAGGTAATGCTAACATGCATTTGATGTTAATTTGCAGGCTCTTTGTATAACTCTCTAAATTCTTTATAATTATTGACAGATAAAAGAAAGGTATGTGAGAAAATGTTGCAGTACAGCAAATGGGGTGATGAATAAAGACAAAGTGCTTTTTAAAGAACTAAGAAACCCAGGATGTGTTTAGGTACTACTGGCAAGGATTCGGTATATAGATGGCCCCCAAACTAGGCAAATTTTTATTAGAAAAATAATGAAAATGTCAAGAAATATATAAAAAAAAAAAACCACAAAACTTTATTTATCTGAAACTTTCAAGGAACACTTTAGATTTTTATGGACCATGTAAAAATACTGTATTCTGGAAAATTTTCAAAAGGCCTACATTAAGGGTTTCTTTTGCCTAGTAATTAGATAACGTACAAAGAATGGGAGAACAAGAGAAAAAGAACAATGGGAATAGAATTAGGCTGAAAATAATGCAAATGAGATTTAAGAATTCTTCTGGACATCTAATGGGTAACACTGAGTTCCTGCTTGTACCACTGTAAACCACATAGAATTTGGTTGTGACAAATTCATTTCTGGGGTTTGTTTTTCTATTGCTGTACTTTATTGGAGTGAGGAGAACCTGACTTCCTAAATTTTATTTTTCATTTTAGTGAAAGTGAAATACAGTGTGTTAGCAGATACAAATAAATGCTCAAATTCCAACTCCCAAATAATAAAGGTCTTTTTAATGTTGCCTTTACTTGCTTTTCTTAAGGCAGTGATTCAAATCATTTTATATGCTAATACTAAATAAGTCCATTTCATCTGACAGTAGAAATAATTAGCAGAGCAAAACTATCTGTCCTAGAATATATGATATAGCATGTGGAATGTAGTCCATTTGATTATTCTGCAAATAAAACACATTTAAACTAAAAGGCAACTAAAAAAATTAAAGGGGAACTAAAAGCTCAACAAAAAAAAAAAAGAGTTGAAGCAAAGAAAGAACAAGAGGATGTAGTGAGGCAAAAAGAGTTGGGACAGTGAAAGAAAAATAACAACTGCAAAAGTCACGATAGAAGACTGAAGCTTATGGCAGGGTGGGGGAAGACACAAATAAACATTACTGAAAAAGAGAATTGACAAGTGCTGAAATGAAACCTGATCCAGACCACAAAAGTAACCAAATGTAGCTACAGAATAAACATTATTTGAACTTTTTCTTGTTCATAAAATACTCAGAAATACTCCTGTAGGAAATCATAGAAGTATAGATTCCTGTAAAGGACTGTGAAAGCTAAGAGCAAATCTAATTTTCCCTTCACTCATAAAAACTGGAAATTAAATATTGCTACTATAAATATGAATTATTATAAGTACAGCTGCTGGAAATAAACCAAGAACCAATTCTAAACTGGTGGAAGCACCATTGATTTAAAGCTAACATGGTAACTGAAAAGTAATAATGCAGAATGTATTAGACAATATCCTTGTAATTTCTAATGCTAAGAAAGCTTCATCAAACCCTGTAATCTTTGCTCTAAGCACGCAAGATTTGGAAAGTGAATTTGAGTTAGCAAACATCTTTGCACTGTAGTTTAAACTGCCTTACGCCAGAGTCCTATGTGACAGTTATTGTTTTGCAACCATGTGCTTGACAGTTGTGCCCAAGCTGCCTCCCTCTTTTAGGTCGTCTCTTGGTCTGTACGGCAAAGCAGAAATCTCCTGTGCCTGGGGCCTCCTGAGTGATGACTTCTAGTTAAAGACATGAGCTCTCTATTCCTCCAAGTGTAAGTACACCAATTTTGAGGGAGTACAAAAATGATGGCAGTGTCTTACAAATAACAAGAAGAATACGTTCACTTTTGTCGACACCGAATAGTAAGTATAACTGATGTTTTTCCCTTTCACCTCTAAGCCCCAGACACGCACAATTTTCTGCCATCACACAGAGTCTGATTAGCCTGACTTCAGTCTGAGTGGAGCATTTTGCCCACAGATACAGAATCTGAATATGTATCTCTTTTTGTTTATTTTTCAATAATTGCTCTTCTTTTTTTCTGTATTTCCATACACATTTTCATCCACCTTTTCCCTTTCCATTTCATTCTCATACTTGGTATGTCGCCTATACCAAGGAACTGTGGTTTTGGCTAGACAGTGCATTCCTTACACAGAAGACAGTACCCATAGAATCTTCTTTTACAGTAATTTGAAAGCTCCACATGCTGTCAGTGCATAACACTAAAGAAAATGAAATTCCACTTAGAATTACATGAAACTGTGGAGGAAAAATAATATTTCAAAATCTAGGTAGGATCTTGTTGCATTAATTAACAACTCCAGCGTAGCAGACTCCTACCTAAGTTAAGCAGGACTGTAAACTGCTGCTTCATGAAAGCAAGTACTGTAGCAACTATAAAACCAATATTAGTATTTTTATCAATCAACAGCAATTTCTGATGGCAGATATAAGTTATCCTATGCTGTTCACAGGATTCTATTTATTGAAAGAAAAATTTCTTCTTTTGTTAGACAGAACATAGTCTGAAGTACAGTACCAACTTTGTGCCTGCATGGATGTGTGTGCAGTTTCTTTCACACTCATGAATTAGGTTCCATGAAGTGTCTGAACGAGACCAGCTTCACCCTTGAGAGTAACAAAATCCCATGCAGAAAGTAATTTAACTTAATAAAATGTGGTTATATTTTCTAGAAAATACAATATTGTGTTGATTTTTTAAACTACTCACAGGAGAGGACCACTACTTTGGGCTATAGTTTGTGTACAGTCTAGCTATTCACCAGTGACTATCCTGAACACATTGTGCAAGATGTCACTGGCATCAAGATTTTCTTTGGACATAGTAGATTTTATTTGTTCTCTCCCCAGTCTCATGCATTTGTCTGCCATCCTCTTCCATAATTTAGTGCCAAGATAATCATGTACAGTCAGAAAATGAAATGTTGAAATTAGCTACTGAGAAAGTATTGTTTTTAGTTCTGAGATTTACAGAGGAGCATGCATACTTGATTCCTCTGACTATTGGGACTGTGTAAGTGTCACAAAACTGCTCACTGTTTGCTCTCTAATTGTGTGTTCATGCCTGGTCTGGGGGAAATATTCAGCGTTGATGCTCCAGCAGTACAAAGATTTTGTATTATTTGACCTGGAATCTTATACTCAGTTGATGCGGTGCTCAGCACTATTTTTGACCGAGTCTCTTCCTTTTTCTTATGATTCTTATGATTTCTGTGATAATATCTATTCCTCAGGTTTCTTTTAAAAAGTAGGGTTTTATTTGGGGTTTTTTTGATATTCGGATACAGTATTCTAACTTTTAAAAAGGAATTAATCATTTCTGTATGTCACTTGATCTCTCTCTCTTTTTTTCCCAACAATAAGATTGAGTTGATATTCTTTATATGCTTCACAAAAAAACGGATTTTGTAATGCATCATTTTAGGTCAGTGAGTCGGAAATCACAAATCTCTTATCTAATTTTTTGAATGAATCCAAAGTTTCTAATCCCCTGATGACAGAAAACACACAAAAAAAAGGTTGCAAGGGGGAGGAATTCTGTACAGATGAAGAAATGGCAAATTTTCAGAGGATATTAAGGTAGCCCTTTCCTGTTGGAACAAATGTGTGAGAAGAACTATGTGATACCTCTGTGCCTCCAAACCATTGAATCCTCTATGGGTATGTATTTAGAGAAAATCTAAGAAGTATATGTTACACATGTGTGCATAAGAAACTTGATAAGCCATTTATATGGAAATATTTTAAGACTAGATATTGCTATTATGTAATTTGTGCTATTCAATTTGTGTCTATAAAACATATATGTAACTAAATTTCATCCTAACTTTTTGGCAGAATATCAGTTTTGCAAATAATGAAAATACAGCTTCTGTGCCTTAGCACTTTCTGGCTTACCACAGTCTCATAAAACTTCCTTTCTTCTGAGTTCTGTGACAACAAGGCTGGGCGAGAGAAGAGTTTATGATGCCATAAAAAGAAGTAATCTGCTTCAATAAAATGAATGAAAGCTCTTATAATGCCAGTACGTTTTCTGCCACAGAACTTCACTGAAATAATATTAGAAATTATATTGGATATTACATTATCTGTGTTTCAACAGACTAGATTATAACCATGGCCTGGGTTCATAATACTTAACTTTCCCAAGTCAGAACAAAAAGTCACTTAACGAATCTTGTACGGCATTCCAGAAAACACAAGTGAGAAGCTGCTTCTTGCAGGAATTAATTCAGCATCTAGTACAAACAGTAATAGCAATAGGAAAAGAGAATGTTTGCTTCAAACACATACATTTTTTCAGATTCATAAAACACAGAAAAAGCTAAAAGTAAAACAAAGAGCGTGAAGCTGTGGAGCAGAAATCCTGGCCAAATGGAAAACTTGTGTTTTGCTGCTACAGAGAATCCTTTCTTTTCTCAAACTGGAGGGGAGTATTTATTACAATGACCAAGACCAAGAATCAGCGTGAAAGATATTCTCTCAGTCACATAACTGGTCACAAAAGTAACCAGTCACAAAAGTAAATTTGCTGGGTCTAATTTTTTTTCTAGAGTCTCTAGTTCTACTAATATTTTTGCCACTTTTGTTCAAAGTCAGTAAGAACTATGGATGTATTTAAAAAGTTAGATTCTGACCACTGTCAAAAGAGGGAGACGTGTAGACCAGTTTACATAATTAGTCAAGCGTCGCGGTATCATGCTAAATTTAATTACTTGCTCTGCCTATGACTTCCATTAGGATCTTGAGCAAGATTACATCCAGCTAATGTCTGGGGTTTTGTTTACCTGTGTTACACAGTTAATCAGCTGTAGAACTGGGAACGGCAAGCAGGAATATCGACTCTCAGTCCCTGTTCTATCCACACAAACTCCCACCTTAACAAAAGAAAAAATTATTTGAGTCATAGTATGTATTTCAATGTTTCTCATGTTTTCAATTTTTTTTTTTCTCTCAAAGGAAACAAAATACAGAAGGTGGCTCTTCTCTTCCAATAAAAAGTGAATTTCCACACTCATGATAGCTCTTTTGGCTCTCTGTGTTTCAGCCATCTAGTGTTTTTTTTTAAATTGTTGAAACCTTATTTTGTCTTTTTCTAAAGATCCCCTACAATGATTTTTTTTTTCAAAACAATGTCTTTCCTTTTCATACTGAAAAAGGGAAGGAAACCCATCTTTCTGTGTTTTGTTTGCTCAAACTAACCCAAAATTAATCAACATGGTGTCTGGTGGCCATGGAAAGTGGGCACAGGATATATAAGGCTGTTAGCATAGAATTATTTGAATTTTTGAACTGAAATTCTCTTCCAAGAATTATCTCGGTTCAGATATAACTTCCTTTTTTTAATTGTCCTATGATTTCTTTCTCCCCCAGACTTAGTAGCTTCCATTTAGTCCTATTCTACCAGTTAAATATTATCTTCAGGACCATATTGTCATCATATCACATTCTCTCTCTTTTTTCTTTGGTGGTTTGTTTTGGGTTGGGTTTTTTGTGCCAGCAGAAGATTCTTTTTCATTCCTTTTGTCTAAATGAGAGTGATTTTCAGTTAATGAACAGGCATCTTTCTGTTAAATGCAACAATGTTTAGATGTTTCATTTTAAATTTACAGCTGAGGATTTAAATAGGTGAGACAGGTGAGTGAGAAAAGAGAAACTGAAGCACTAATAAGTGAAGTGATATGTTCAAGCTGGTCAGTGGAAGAAAATAGTTTATAACAGATACTCTGACTCTGAAGTCAACATGCTGACCACTAGCATGACTAAAATTAAGCACTATAAATATCAGCCGTATAATCCCTTCTGTACTTGTTTCTCAAGAGTTGTGTTAGACTAGTCAGTGGAACCCCATTTTTATTTAGTGAGCTTTTTAAAAAATGCTCCTACTAAGAAATTTCAAATAAATAGATAATTTGTAGTGAAATGCCAGCCTGAGTGTAGAATTTTCCAACACTGTAAACAATTATTCTGTTCAGGTAAGTAATGTCAGCATACCACTGTTTTCAGTAGTATTTAGGTGATTGAAACATTTATTACTGGGACTACACTGCTCATTTAAATCACAGCAGCTTGTACTACAGGTAGCCACAGTCTTTAATTTTAGGCCACTTACTATATGAATGGTCAAAATGGTGTAGTTTATTTTAGGACTTAAAGCAGCTAAAATTCCTCTTTTACATTTTACATGAATAAATACGAACTTTATAAGGTCTAAGGAGGTTAAAAAACCCTGCCAGTTGCTGGATAAATGTTTAAAGCTCATCTTATTGTTTTGCAGCTGGTGCCCTTTGCTCAAGGATATTTCCTGTGCTGCAGACTCTGAGTAAAAGCATTTCATTTTAAGAATGCAATTAGAAACACATCTGTTGTTCTAGGACCTTTATATTGAGCAAGTCCTCTCTAAACCAGGCAGGAAGATTTTTAAAAAAACATTTTCAGCATGCTTAATCTCTCTGCCTCCCACCACCTTATTCCATTAAAAAAACCCAACAGTTAAGTATTCAGCTTCCAGTTTTGATCCCACAACTTATATGACCTAGCAACCGATATTTCATTTCGCTGGGCTTTGGAAACAAGCAAGTCAATTCTTTTTCATATGGCTTATTTCTCCGGACCTTCAAAAAACAAAGAGCCTGTGGCTAGATGGTGGAACTTAAAGAATCCTGTCCTTCATCTTCATGGAGTTTCAAATGAATTGTAGAAGAATAACTTGCAGCTTGAATTTTAACCCAAGAAGTCTCAAGCTTTGCCAGTCTGTTTACAGGCAAGTGCAAGCTTTAGCTGAGGCTGGAGCTTATTTCAAACTTACTCTCCTCCTTTATCCTATCAGTGGGGAAAACATTCCTGTATCAGCTAAACTACAGCAATTAGTAACTGAAAGATGAGTATGAACAGCTTCCTAACAGCTCAGCTACTGTGTTTCCCATTCAGACGGTGTAACTCAGCATACGCTTAACTGAGTGGGCATATTCCTGATCCAGTTTAATGACACAAACTAGTTTCAAAGGCTTAAATAGCTGAAAAAGAAGAGGTAGGACTGAAACTTGGGCACTGTTCCGTACAGAAGGTGGACATTGCAAGACAAATTATAAGGTAGAAAGAATACAAGTAATCTGAGTCTTCATGCTCTAACATCTTCAGTTTAATACACTATTGCAGACAGTAGTGTGTCTTTGATTTCTCTTCCTGCTGGTGCCAGTCAAAAATCACAACATTGATAATAAAAGTGAACAAACATAAGGAAATCTACAGTTATTTTCAATTCTTACGCAGAACCATTATGTCCATTCTGGTGACTCCCCAGATAAACAATGGATTCCCCAAAGACAAGTAACCAGTTTACTGTTCAGCACACTCATGAGCTTAGTGGTTTCTTTGTTTCAGCAATGTACTAGGAAAAAAAAATATCACTAAGGCCTTACTATTCTTAATTCAGCCCTTAAAATCTACCATTAGTAAAATTTATCTTAGAAAGTAGGGGTCCTGGTACATCTGATTAGATATCCTGATTTAGAAGAGGATGACAACGAAATGAGAAAAAGTAGCTTAGAAAATGAACATGCTGTCTGGGCATAACTAAAAAAAGAGAGCCTTTGGGCTGTGACAAATCTTTCCTTTTCACTGTTAAAAATGCCAGTCAATCCACATATAGCAAAAACATTCTCTTGTTGACTAAGGAAGGATCCCCTTCCATTACTAGTATAGTGCTTTAGATATTAGGGTTTTACTCCCCGATTCTGTCAAAGACAGCTTCTTAAACTCTGAAGACCTCCAAATGTATGTGATTTAGGCATGATAGTCACAAGGTTAATTATTCTTTGTAAAGTGCTATGTTGATGAGGGCTCTCTAGTAGAGTTTCTTAATCAGCTTTGTATTGGCACCCAGCTAAAAAAATCTAAAGGTTAGACTTAATGAGTAAAAAACAGCCTGCAAAGAGCTTAAAAAGAATATTTTTCTGTTATTAAAAAAATCAATCTTAATGTAGCATCTGATAGAGTATTTTTAATCATATTTTTCTTACAAGTCAAATTACTCAAATAACCGTGAACACATGGACTTTTTTCTATACTATTTAAACTAGTAATTCAGGACCCACTGGTATTTCTCCAAGTCAAAGTAGCTAGTCGGTGCATTGAGTGCTTCTCAAATTTATAAATAAAATTAAATAATTTTGTAATAATTTGGTGAGTGACTTTTCCTAAGAAAATCCACAGAAGTCTGCAGTGATAGCAAATAGCCACCCAATAATGAAAACTTGTATTGATTGCAATATTTCAAATATTGCACTATGTAAGAGGGTATTCATGATTTTTTATTGTAGGTGCTGACACTCATACAATGCTGTAGATAATAAGGTTTAAAATTTTTCAGGTAAAGAGAAAGTTCTTGCCCTTTCAAAATACTTTTTCCAATTACATCGTCTTGCGGATGAAAAGTTCACCTGCTTATTTTGAGCCTGCAATAGCAATTAGTTCTGAGACATTCCTGATTCAAACTTCTTTCACATTAGTGTTCTTAAAGTCTTACTTTCTTCTTATGATTATACCACTTTGTTTTCCTTTGGTTCTTATTATACAGAACATAGTTCTATATTAAATACTTCAAATACTGCTTACTACTTTCTTCCACCATTTCTTCTTGCCTTTCTCCTACTAGCCACACTGTTGTCCTTCTGTTTTCACACTGTTTTGTCTTTGTAAAGTCTGTCTTTAACACAGGTTTACTTTTTCAGTGACTTCAAATACAGTACCATTGTCAAATTTGAGTCTTGGCCTATAGGTCCTGAAAATAAAAGAATAAGCTTTTACACTGTTCCGTTAACTGAATGGTACTTGTGTGAATATAAGTTTCTCCGTTGTTAGCTTGGGTCTCTTTAAGTGCTTGAATGAGAGAATGGGAGTCACCAGAGTACCTTGGCTCATCACTACAAATCACAGTAGCTCACATACTGTATTCTGAAGGTCTCCGGCTATTCTGCAGGTAGGGGTGCAGGAGAAAACCCTTCCCTTAGCATTGCAAAGGTAGTTGCATGTGTAATTAGTCTTATTCACTCTCCTAGACACATTCCCATGAGATGCATAAGTCTTTAGACCACATATGGTTTAGGTAAACAAATATGCACTTTTTCTTTTAAATCAGGCACATACTCTAAAATCTACAAGAAATACGCTTAATAAGGTGCTGGAGAAAGTATCTCTTATTGTTTGACCACTGGAAATTAACAAAGAAAATAAAAAAAAATGAGCAGTAGTTATTACAAGTTGAATAACTTTTTAATAACACAACTAATCCTTTTGCCATTTACTTAGCATGAAAGGAGTGTTTGTATAGAGTCAGTGAAAATAGATTTTTTCTATTCTACCGAGTGCAAACTTTACAACAGTAGGTGTGTTAGATTTGGCATTAGTCCACAATTTTATTCACACATCATCAACAGAGACAAGCTGATGTTCTAGGAACTCATCCCTGGAGACCAGCATGGCTCACTGCCCCTTCAGTCAGCTTACCGTTTTTCTGCTTGTGCTGTATAATTTATCTGTGATTAGTATTGTTGCACTGTAGTGAACTTTAGGCTCCAGCTCTGCTTTAGAAAACTTACCAGGTCAAAAGTAACACATTTGTTTCCTGTAGTCACTATGCTATATGGTTATAGGGCAAATGAAAAAAATAAAAAGAGCATTTTTGTTTTAATTTACTACCTGGACAACAGATTTGAGAATCGTGAATCTTCTGTTTTCAGCTACGTGCATTTGGCCAGCCACGTTATTCATCTGTGACAGGAAAACAGTAATCAGGTTTTCCTTAAAGAGCTAGCTAAATTCTATGAAAGTAGCTGAGACAGCTTAGGAGCATCAGCCACTATTCAGTTAATAGCCATCAGTTACTTTTCTTTCCTCATCCTTTATTTCATAGATGAAATTTTAGCAAAGAGAAAGCAAGAATTGTTGTTTGGTGTTTACACTAACATGCAAGTACTGAAGATGTGGATTTTAATTATCACAGTGTATGATTGGTTTCAACTATTTGTAGGAATTGGTCATCTTTGAGTTAGCACATCACTATCACGCAGCTCAGAGAAGCAATCAAAATGCAAGCAACTACCACAAGATCTGGTGGCAATGTGCAGTTTGGAAGTGACCAGTCAAAATACTTATTTTCTTCTTTGGCCTTAGCTCTATCTGGAAATGTTTACTTCTAAAGAACTTTTAAAAAAAATAATAACCTGCTTGCTTCTGCTGCTCCTAAATTAACTAAATTTCCACAGGAGCCTTAGAAGAATGCCTTCCAGAACCTGCTACCCCAGGATGTGTGAATCAATCAGCCTCAATTACCTCTAATGGAAGGGAATTCTCAAACCTTCCTTCTTACTCCAGTTGCCAAGGTAGTAAAGCCTGTGAGGAAATTCAAACACTTCTGCATAAAAGTTTTAACTAAAAGTATAACCACAAGAAGCAAGGGCCTTTAACTATTTCACCTACCGGGCAGCTTTTCCCCCTCAGAGACTTTTTTCCGAGACTAAGCTCCCAATCCTCCTCTTTGACTTCAAAGAGCTTTTCTCTCCCTGAGATATAAATAGATCACTGCAGACTCCCAGAGAGACAGAAAACCATTCACCTGTATAGATTTACACCACAGAAACCCTGAAACTCAGCAAAACCTTTTTTTCATACTCCATTTCCATGTACAAAACTCGCCTTTCTGAAGGCCCCCTTTCCTCATTTCACCAAAGGGCCAGGTCTTCCTCCTTATGATGAGGCAGACTACTGTATTGCAGCTCTGATTCTAGTAGGTTTTCAGTCAGCTACAGCCTTAATCAAGCCACAAATCTACCCTCCACAAAACCTTCAAGCCTCCTTTCTTGCTTAGCAGTGCTTTATAGTGAACAGGTGTAGTAACCTGACATGCAGTTGGTAATAACTCCCTTTAAACCACGTAAGTGAATCCCTTACTTTCTTATTGTGATATAGTGTCTGGCTTCTATATCTTGGTTGTTCTTGAGGGTAATAGTACTTCCTATTGAATAATAAAAATATGTACAGTTTGTTTGCTTGTTTGCTGCTCATGCTGTCAGTTATCTATCTATCTTGATGACTTGATGTCTTTGTTTCCATCTTTTTCACAGTTGTCAGTTTTCCTCCTGCTCAGCAAATTTCTATATTTTACTTACCTAGGGTGAAGTGCTTGCAGTTCTTCACTGTCTAGACTGTATGGGTGACTAAAGTAGATTTTTTTTACCTTCCATTTTTCATGGCAGGCTTATGTATGTGCATATAACTGATAAATATTTTCTGTATCATAAGCTAAAGAACATCCTGACTTTGGAAAATGGCCTCATATAGAGCAGAAAGCTTCTTATTTCCATCACTGCAGGACAGCAGTTGTTTTGTTTGTTCTTTGGCATAGGAAGCCTGAAAATAGAATTTATTAGTGCTAGGACTGTATGCATCTTTCCAAAATATATCTCATTATAACTCTAGTCTGGTAAACAGTTTACACCCAAATTTACCATCATTTGAAATATAAACCTGTTCTGATAGTGTTGCTCAGTGTTGCTGTCGTGGTTTAACCCCAGCCAGCAACTAAGCACCACGCAGCCGCTCACTCACTCCCCCCCAATACCCAGTGGGATGGGGGAGAAAATCAGGAAAAGAAGTAAAACTCATGGGTTGAGATAAGAACGGTTTAATAATACAGAAAAGAAGAAACTAGTAATGATAATGATAACACTAATAAAATGACAATGGTAATAATAAAAGGATTGGAATATACAAATGATGCACAGGGCAATTACTCACCACCTGCCGATCGACGCCCAGTTAGTCCCCGAGCGGCGAATCCCTGCCCCTACTCCCCCAGTTTATATACTGGCTGTGACATCACATGGTATGGAATATCCCTTTGGCCACTTTGGGTCAGCTGCCCTGGCTGTGTCCCCTCCCAACTTCTTGTGTCCCTCCAGCCTTCTCACTGGTTGGGCATGAGAAGCTGAAAAATCCTTGACTGTAGTCTAAACACTACTGAGCAACAACTGAAAACATCAGTGTTATCAACATTCTTCTCATACTGAACTCAAAACATAGCACTGTACCAGCTACTAGGAAGACAATTAGCTCTATCCCAGCTGAAACCAGGACAGATGCATATTCCTACATTCAGAAATTCATAGGAATTATGAGTACAACAGGTGTTTATAACTTGCAAAAAGACTGAATTATGTAATTTTTTAGATTATTATATTCTTAGGTAACCACTAATCAGTTTATTCATAATTTTTCTTGGTTTTCAGATTTTCTAAAAAGCCAATCCTAGAACTCTTAGCTCATTATGGGTAACTGAATATTGAAAATAATCCTGCATTTCTTGTGAGTGCATCTTTTAAATATCTCTAGACAGGTTATGCACTTTCATTTTTCAATGTCAGTGATGGAAGCAAACAGATGACGTGTATGTCCCTTGCTTATGCGTATGTGAGACCTGGAAAAGGTCCCACATGCCTTGTCATATTTGGATTTCCTGTTGAGAGAGAACTGTACAAACTTTTTCTTCGAGTTCAGTGTCCCCATTTCCATAGGGGAACATGCAACCACTTGGGGTTCAGGTTCTTGATGATTGCAGTTTCCAAATAAAATTGCTGTTATTTCTGCTTCTGTGGTGGGAGAATGTAGAGTTCATAACTATCATTTTTAAGCCAAGAAAATATTCTTGTGATGGGATATGTGCCTGTGACTTTGGGGTCTACGCAGCCACAGGAAATCACATAAAAAGAAGGTATTTTAGGACTTCTGGTTCCTAGAATGAAATCTTTATCTTACTGAACTGGATGGCAAAATTCCCACAGATTGCAGTTGAACAGGACTTCTCTGGGAGCCTTCACTAAGTGGGGCTTCTGCTCTAACCATTAGATCACATCCTACTTGATTAAAAAAATACTTATGTATCTTCTCTCAACTGTGATTGTGTGGAAGGTGAAAATTCATCTTGTCCCTTATGTAAGGCATTCTTCTTTTGCAGCATTTCATTTGCAAAATCCAATCAGAAACCCATCTGTCATTTCCAGGTACCTTTTTCTGTAAGATCATAAACCAAACCATTCCACAGTAATTTACCCACTCTTGTTCTTCCTGTAAGCTATATTCAGAGTCTAAAGCAGAAAATGTCTTATTAATTCCATAGCAGTATCTTTTTTCCCTTTCGTTTAAAACTATGTCAATCACATTGAAATTTTAAACATAAACTATTTGGAGAAAAAAAAAATAATCCTATTTGTGAACAGAGAAGCATCAAATGCAGTTATGTTTCACCAGAAATTGCTATCAACACTTAAAGTCTTAGAGAAGCCAAATCAAAGGTCACAAAAATCTCTTATTTTGGATGAAATAATGCCAGAAAGAGAGAATCACTAATTGCCACAAGAACCTTAAAGGGGTAAAACAAGAGAAACAGACAAATATCTTTTAAAAGGACATGGGGCACAACAAGCCCAGAAGTATTGCTGGAAGTGCAGAAAACACTCGCAGATCTAAAAGTGTTGACAGAAGACTCAAGTACAGTTTTAGATGTGCAGTTTATGTTCAGCAAGCTCCCCCTTTCTTTTGGCAGTTTGTTTCCAGAAAAGCCTTGTTTATGATCTGGAGATAATTGCCTTTTTGTCTTAACTGGGACTACTACAGTATGCTCTTCTAATGAGACTTCCTGTATTTCAGATACAAATCAAATTTTTTATTAGGACATTTTAAAACCTAAAGATAGATATGTCTAGGGATGTGCAGTTATTGTAGACGTAATTGCCATAGAGGAAAAGAATGGATAAATACAAAAGTAAACATAATCAAAGACTGTGTTTCTCACATCAGCTTTGATCAACAAATTGGAATGCCTTATCACATTTAAGTTCCACTTACTGAGCTCTGTTAAATATCCTATACAGGAGGTGGACAACAAAGTCAAATGGAGCAAGCAGAGGAAGGCATTGATAGAGTTGGGCAACAAGAAACAGAGTAGTCAACTAGCGATAAGTCCTGGTGGTCTGTCTTGTTTTGATCTTGACTAGTTTGACCTTCATCCTGTCATTAATTGGATTAATTGCCAGCAGTGAGTTTAGTCAGCACGTATACTTTTATATGAATTGAAGGGTAATCATCATTCTTTTCCCCATTTACAAAGAGCTTGAATTTGGTAGCGAAACGCTATAGAGTAGAGATGCTACATGAAATACAGAGAAGGCTTTTATCCTTGCTGCCACAGTTCTAGGTCAAAGTGCATTTAATATATATCAGCTATGAAGGGTGGAGGCTGTTTGGAGAGACTGTATTAATTTCTTACCAGCCGCAAAGGAAATTCTTGTTTCCACACTGAATTATTCACCACTCAGTGGAGAATGTCATGGAAATGAAATCCCTATAGAGAGAAATTTTGCTGATGTGGAGATGTATTTCAGTTTTGAACTTCTTATTCCCTGCAAAGAATGTACTGATATTTGGGCATGTACTTTAGGATCTTACGTTTTGAAAACATTGTTTAGTTTGGCAAGTATATTGCAAAAAACTGTACAGGCAGCACTTGTTTTATAAAAAATATTTTAAATTTGCAATTTTTTTTCAAGTGCTGTAAGAATGATTTCTTATATTTGAATGTTCAGTGTTGTCCAAGGTTGTATGCTTCTTGCTGCTTTTGCATACTAAAATTTGTTTACGTGAGAGTTTCTTCAACTCACCTCTGCTGATTAATGAAAAACCAATATAACAGACACACACATACAGACAGACAGTCAGCACATTGTGTTTATGGGAAAAGAAATTTAGCAGCAAACCTTTTCCTGAAGTACCCTGGACTGACTAAGGATTTAAATAGTAATGCTTAAGTATTATATTACTATCATGAAAGATTGCAAGCAGCTTGCAGAAATGAGCTAGATGGTCATATCAGAATAATTAATGAGATACACTCTGTAACATCTACTTATATAAATGCATATAAAATTGGTCAGATACAATTGGTAGGACAAGTTTCCACTTGTTTGTCTTTAAAGAAAAATGTTCATGAATCCCATCTGTTAAGTAATCTTCACAGCATAGTACTTCATCATGAATAGACATTTGATACACAAATTTCAATAAAGTACAGACAGTAAAGTTGTTACTGTCTTTCAAAGTATGTGTGAATATCTATTTTGATTTGCTAAACACTTAACATTGCCAACTGAAAAGAGATGGAGAACAGTTAGACACGCTGATTTGTTTCCCTTTTCACTTGATTTAAGGCATCTACAGTACAAGGCCTCACCAGAAATTATAGCCATTGCTTCATCTAATAGTTATAACCAAATTACACATTTCCACTGAATATTCAATTACCGTAAGAATGAAGAGTAAAACAGAGAGTGGAGGGAGGAAAAAGAAGAAAATTACTTAGAAGCTGAAGTATAAACCAAAATAGTTTGATTAAAGATGTTTTGTGTGGGTACCATGAGACTTATTTGTGGGTCTGCTGTTTGTACCTGGTCAAGAACTATCAGGTTTTTACTAATTTCTTGCTCCATATGTCTTGTCCACCCAATGTACAGACTTAGGGAGGAGTTTTCTCAGGTTGTACTTGCACTTTATCTTGCTGATGTTCACTGTTTTAATAATATTAATGTCTGGCTTTTGACAAAGCACAGGTGTGAATGCACAACAGAAATGTATTATGAAAAGTCTGCCTAATTCTCTAAAATTAAAGCATTTTTGTGGCTTCCTAATGAGTATCACAGTCACTTAATAGGTTTTTGACACTATTGCACTTTTCATACCAAGCCTTCGAGATGCAAAGGATTTCCTCTGTGAGCTAGAGCAGCAACTTCAGACACATGAGCTGGTGTTAAGTAGTATTGCTATAAGCAGGATCAAAATTTGAAACATAAGTAAGTCATGAGTCTTAATCTGGAAGCTTTGCTGCTTTTATTTAGGAAATTCTGGTACAGGACCAATTTAGCAATCTAGGGCTTCATGGGTTATAAAAATGAACATAACTGAGTCACAAATCATCAAATTTTCAAAAATGTTTTATTTCCTTTTTCTTGCAGACACCCAAATCCACACAGGCTTGCAAGACAGATGCTGCACAGGTAGTGGACTTCAATCTAGTAAATACTTTCATAGCTTGAATCTGGAAGCTATGTCTTTGTGTGCTACATGCTATTTATCTCTTTCTTCTTTTTAAGCAGACTACTGACTTTACTACTGAATTGTTCTTCATCGGTATTTTACTATTTCTCTCCCATTTTTTTTCGTCCAAATTAAGTCCTGTCTTTTACAGATTTATTGACACTGGGTCCTACTACTGGTACTAAAGAGAATTCCCCCCCCCCCCCCCCACCGCTC
>NW_010972574.1:1097251-1236547 GCF_000737465.1 Haliaeetus leucocephalus
TGGGTTTTTTCCTTGGGTAAAGAAAAAAACCCCCCCCCCCCCCCCCCTTAGCAGGTTCAGTGCTGCTGCTAGTTATAGGACATTTCTCTCATTTCAGAGCCTATTTTCTTCATCTCCCAGAGGACTGACCATACCTCATGAGACCCCTTCATGGATCTAGAGACTTTAAAAGTCTGTCTCTGTGTCTTTCTTTCCCCTACCAACTGTTGCTATCTCTGAACTTTAGTGTTATTTAAGGTCTTCCACAATAAATGCTGCATAGTAATTAGCATCCCAGTCACAACACATGTCCATAAAGGAGCACTGAAAGAATGTATTTTTCTCTTTAAAAATATTCAGTATCTCATTTATAAAAGCATTTTAACAGGAAAGATGAGGGAAGAGTGGAAAAATGGAGGACAGGGGAAAAAAAATCCCTCTGTTCATGCCTTTCAAATCTCAAGAGAGTAAAATCAGAAAGAATCACTCCCACATATTTGGATAGTTTCTTAGGCTCAAGCAAAGAAGAAATGAGTACACACAGATACAATCTCTCTTTTCTGTGTAATGAACAGATAACTATGGAACCACTCACTGATTTCAAAAGCAGGCTTTTTATTGTGACAGAATTGCAGGGATCCTGGGGTGTTCTGTCACTGTCAAAACTCTTAAGCACTTTAGTCTCCAAAGGCTTCTCTGAAAGCTCATCACTCTCTTTTGCATAGACAAAGACTTGGGGCCACCAATATAAATAATATATCAAAACTTAGCAAGAGAAGAATATGCCAAGAGACAAGGCAAGAGGGCAAGTATCTTGAAGACGTTGTTATAACATCATGTGAAGACTATCAAGACTCCCTGAAGGACATTGTTTTGTTTTATTATGCCGCTTTGTCAAAATCAAAATTCCATTGTTCAATTAGAGCTTCGGACAGTCTCTGAAGAAAATTCATCCAAATATATAAATAAGCATGAATTAACCTGTCACCTCTATGTATATAAATTGTATGGAATGCAGGGAGATTCCTATTTGATTTTCTTTTCCTCTAATATGATGACATTTTTCATTTTACCATATAATCCTTTATCACTATCCTGATTTTGTATTACGAGCAATATGGTTCTGTGGATAAAATTCACACCTGATGAGATAAAACCAACACAACTTAGGAAATTTAAAAGGAATACAGATAAGAGCCATCCTCCAGACCCCTTCATTAATCTCCCGTGCTGCCAAAATAGGAGTTCTGCATTGTATAATTATAAAACAATGGGAAGCAAAAAGGTTTACGGGGATGAATTTAGAGATGCATGATCCAGTTGTGCAGGTGAAGTACACAGACATGGGAACTGAAGGAAGTCTTTATATACAGAAGTAAAAGCTTATTCCTCAGGATAGTGAATACTGCTTTTTGAACTCCCAATATTTTCAGTCTCAGATAGTGAATGTCCGTAATGTGCTTTGAGATCCTTCAGTTAAAACAGTGCTATTGTTTATATGTAACCTGAACCACTCCACCAAACCGGTCAACATGTTAATGGTTAAAAATTTGCCAGAACTTAATGCAGCTCCAGGCCTTATAAAAGCTTCACAGTTCTCCACAGTTTGGTGCTTTCTTCAGCCTCAGATGAATGTTAGCAGCCAAAACATTTCCCAGGGCTTGTATTTTAATTTTTGGCCTGAAGAAAGTATCTTTTCCGTTCCATTTAAGGTTAAAAGATTTCAAATATTTAGGCCACCCTGCGTTTTCTCAAACCTTGCTTTTTCATTCTCATCCTTTGCTTAAAAAGTTGCAAAGATAATGAATAAATCCCTTTTTTTAATTCTTTTCCTTGGAAATCTACATAGGAAGATTTTTGAGACAGAAAATATGGCAAAGCTAGCCCATCCTCCCATGCAACATATGTCTCTCTGAGATCCTACTGCCAAGAAAAATCATCTCCTGCCAAGCCAGACTCCCTGCCATTCCCAAGGGGTGGAGTTCTCTTTGGTTTTCATTTCAGCTGAATTGGCCATATCTGCTAATTCTTTCTAAGTTTTTCCAGAAGGTACAAGAAAGCTAAGTGGGTTAAAAAGATGTCTGGAGGAGGTTTGAAGATGAAACAATCTTTTTTGGTCTGGAGGATATTTATTTTCTTCTCAGCCTCTTCTCTTATTCTTCCTTAGGCTGTATACTGTGCCTTATCTGAAAATTTAGATTATGGATCAAGGCAAAAAGAGCACCAACTATGTTAAGGAAACAGTGTTTCAGAATTAGAGAGTATTGTGCATATTTGTATGTTGTGGTTGTTCTTGTGGACAGAAGAAAAGCTTTAGAGCATGTATGTGGAAAATACACAGCATTGTGATAAAAAAAACACCAAAGAGAAAAGATAAAAAATAAATTCTAAACAAAACTATTTTTGTTTATATCAGTTGCCTATGGTGAAAATCAGGAAAAACTGGTGTGTTACACAAGCATAAAACTGTACAAACAGTCCACTCGGAAGAATCTAAGGCCAAGGTATGCAAAATAGTTCCAATTTCTCTGCACAAGTTTTGATATAACTGAAAATTCAATTAATGACCGCCAAAATGACGCATGCCATTCAGCTACTGTGTGCAACTGTTCCCATGTTCGTGGGATTAGTGCATAACCACTATTTTTGCATACCATTTAGAACTTGCTGGAGTCACTGCATTATTCTCTTAAATTTATATAGGGCTTTTATCATGTCTTAAGTATATCTATTTGGGCTAAGCTATTTCTGATTGCAGAACAGGCGACATATTTGTCTCTACAAAAAGTAAATTGATAACTTTGAATACATTAAGAAGAGCAGGATTTTGTGCTTTAGAAAATATAACTTTCTCAAACAATTTGTCATAGAATATATGTAATATATACCACGTCACTCTCACTACAAGGAAGTGAGCCCTTAAATTCTCATCTTCTGCCACAAGTTGAACCAAACTCACTTTTATCTCTGAAAATTATAAATGCTTAATGCAAACTTCCATTAACTATATCGGCTTTCAGTTTCCTTCCAAGCACCCCTGTCAGTCTGACTTCAACAAATTAGTAAGGAGGTATACCAGCAATGGATCACGCGACAGACATACTTCTTGGTAACTAACAGACTGAACTATATCATCTTCCAAAGTACTCTGTGCATCCTAAAGACTTCCCAGCCCTACCTGGTTCCAGTCCTTGAGGTCAGATAATGTATGGAGAGGTAATTGTGCAATCTTTTCTTACCAACTTCCAGTGAAAGATATTCTACTGTTTGGTAGCATGTTTTAGCTTAACTACTCTTTCAGTTACTAAGTTTCTCCTTAGTAACCAACTATAATCCTCTTAACTGCAAAGCAAGCTAATTAAACAGCTATTTATCCAGTCTTCATCAAAAACCATTTAGTAATTCATATTTTATAGCCTAAGAGAAATATCAGTGTCAGAATACTGAAGAGGGCAGTGGAACGTCCTTTCACTGCAGTAGAGACAAACATCACTTAAAGACAGTATCACTTGTGTATTTTATTTCTTATGCTTTATATACTTCAGACTGATGACAATGAAGCTGTAAGTCACACTGTGTGAGACGCAATATTAATTTATATAAAGAATGTGTATATAACTATAGCTATACATTGAATTTACGGTTCTGTATATCCAAATCAGACCCTATTCACTATAAGAAAGACTATGTAATATTTATTTACATAAAAATGAGTGATACTTGGGAATAGACGAATTTTCCTTCTTTTGAATGGGGGAAAAGTGGGAGATTGGATTTAACTTTCATTAAAGACCTGAATAGGAACATAATCTTCAACAAGCAGAAGAATCTAAATTCCTCTAAGACCAAGGTATGCAAAAGAAAAAAGTACTCAGGAGGGTCAGTAGTTGAACAAGAAATAGATCCAGAAGGAACTTTTGAGCTGTCAGTTCAATAGCCACAGAGCCTGTCAGAGAATAGATGCTTCTTTCATGCCTTAGTATCCTGAGCCCACAGTATCCAAACTTGTGTCGCTGATCTTGTGACTTTACAAACTAAACACTGAAACGCTTAAAACCTTTTCTATTTTCAAATGTAAACTAGTACATTTTCCTTCCTGACATCTACAACCACATCTAGATGATTTGTTGGCTGAGGGTATTGTATACCAGCATCAACTCACTAATTATAGTCATGTGTGTGAAAACCACCTTAAATAAAGTGAAAGATAAACTTTTTACAGTTTTGTGGAAAGGGGAAAAATCTGCCATTTCATTTCTTTCTATGTGTGACTTTTGCTTATGGCGAAAGGTAGTTTCACAGCGGCATTAAATCTCAGCAGACATCCGGAAAGGAAGAAAGTAAACGTTCAAATTCAGCTCAGAACTTTGTGTCCTTTTGAAGCTGCTTTGCATAATTACTGATGTTGCCTCTCCTCACTGGCCCAGCCTTGCAAAGATTTATATATAAGTTCACCTTTATACACGTGAATAGCACCATCAAATTAGTGACTTCAGCGCTACGCTTACATGTGTTATACATCTTTGTAGGACCAAGCCATAATAATGTGAATTAAAACGAGAAAGTGATAGCCATGGGTACATTAGAAATATATAACACTGACCTTACCAAGAGATGGCTCTAGAGACCATAAATGTACTTTTTTCTGGACATTGGGCAACTGCTACTGGTGATTTCATCCGTTGAGGTCTACACTGCAAAAGTATGTATGCATTTACTCTGAAATATGCAGGTAATTATATACTTGTGTTCATTCTTAAAGCTCCCAAAACTCTTCACAAAAATGTAATTCTTTCCCTGACATTACAGTGTTGCCATCTTTAACATAGAACAAAACATGCACTTCATGACCTACACCAAGCCTACCCAAAGTGAAAGTGTCCTAAGGAATTTAGTGTTGACTCAAGATGGAGCATTGCATGGTTATTGCCTAAAGAGCAAATTCTCATTGCTTTATTATCATGGTTGTATACAACTCTAGAAATAAATGAAATAGACTATTGCTGTTTATTTAAATGATAAAATAAAAATCTATTAATAAAGAGTTTGAAGAAGGTGAAAGAAAATAAGCACTTATTTTTTTATAATGAAAAAAGAAGAGTGTTCTAGGAAATGATCTGATAGCAGTTTCAAAGGAAGGACTTCAAAGAAAATACTTTTTCGTGCTTCACACTTTATGGCAAATAGTATTTGCAGAGCACTTTGTTACAAAAGCTCAATAATAGGAATGAGTTTGAAGGATATCTCTATAGTTGGCCATTAAACATGAGAGTGTGGATGCAACTTCCAGATGAGAAAATTTGTACACCATGAATTCCAGGAAACTGGGTGAGTATTCCAACAGGAGGATCACTCACATCTCTCTCTCCCTCTCTCTTCTTCACCTTTTCTTACCTTATTTCTTGCTTATCTGCTACTGATAAATGTCTGAGACAGGATATCCAGACAGACTTTTCATCCCATCTGTAATGATTAATTCTCATATTCTAATACTTCCATTTCCTATTCCCGCTTAATATGTTAAAAGATCTCAGTCCATGAGCAGGTCACAAACACTATTAATCTTATTCACACAGTATATTGGAGTTTTTATGCATAAACCCATATGAGGCCAATCTCTCAGACGTACTAGAGCGTACTGGCTATATTAATATTTAAACCAGCACCCAATAAAACACAGTGCAGATAAGATGCAGCATGGGTTGTCAACTGTTAGTGATAGCCCAACCCTACTGATCTGTTCCTGATAATCATATTTTGTTGTAGATAGGATGTTTTAAAACAGTATTAAATACTCTAATTTACTAATTCTAGTTGACATTAATCTAAGCAGTTAGTATACAGCACTTCGGAAACTGTACTCCGGAAGAATTAAAAGATTATGTGCTTTTTTTCTCTTGTCCTAAAAGTTCCATTTGCATCCAATTTGTGTTAGATTAACATGTTCAAAAATCTTCAATGGCTTTTATGTAGTTTGCATGATTGTTTCATTCCATGGGCAATTTGCCACCTTTGATAAGATGTGGTTCAGGTTAGGATTAGTGGACTATTATGTGATCAGTATAGTAATTCCTATATGTCAAACAAAAAAAATTAGAGACCCTGTAAGAAACATAATCATCCTGACAGGTTTCTTACAGCTTAAAATGTTACAAGCACTCAGATAAGCCAGGTACTTTGAGTAACTGCATTTGACATACAGAAAAGCAAGGAACATACAGTAATGCAGTGTATTTTAACTCAGTTTTTAACACACCAAACTTTTTAAAATGTCTGGGTGTTTTTTTTTTTATTTTTTTTTTTTATTTCAGTCAGCTCCATCTAAATGCACTGGTGGCTTTTAAACACATGAGAATTTTAGTAAAGAAAATAAATTAAGGTTGTTACTCCAAATTACAAATATCCTGTATTTGATGTTATTTATCTCTTGTGTATTGCATTATAGTTAGCTAACATATTATTGGATATATTTTATATATATTAGTAATCTAATACATTTTAATCAAATATTTATTTTCTATATAATTTTTTATTTTAAAGCCCCCTACATGATGCACTTTATACTTGCACTTGTACAGAAGAATAAAATATAATTAGATACAGAGTTAGAATGATGACAATTTCAGTTGGCTATGGGCAGTTATGGCATTAAAGCAATCAGAAAATATCTGAAACTGTTTTTAGACTGGAAAAAGTATGGTCAATTAAAACAATACAGATTCATATTTTTTTACAGTACTCATTAAATTTGGATATATTGAAGCCTAAATTCTTAAATATAGGATTTCAGGTTAACAAATTATCCTTGACGATGGGAAGAAAAGATTTATTTAAGTCATCTTTCCATTGCTCATGATCTTGGATTGGATTAAAGAAACATGGAAGCTATGTATGTAAAAAAACCCCATTCTTCTTCTATACTTTTCAGCATTTTGCAGATCATCAGTGAAAATTAGTCTTACACATAGATCACACATATCTTCACTCCTACTTTTACCTATAAGTAGACTTTATTTGAGGCTTCCTCTCTGGTGTGATTTTAACTACTTGTGAAAAGAGATTTTTGCTTCTTCTCAGCCCCTGGTCTGCAGGACAAACTGGTCTGGGGTTGCTTAGCATAGGTAAGACAACACATCAAATATTTTCATTTTATTATTACTGCTGGTCAAGGAATTTACGGTTGCTTCTATATGTGAAGTCATTCTGCAGGGTTTGCCACTGTTTGGGTCAGAGAAAAGTTCATGGATGAATCAGATGATAGAAAAGAGACTTGAAACTGAAAAGGGTACTTAGAAACAACCACAGAATCATGGCTCATTTTTATCACTTTGGACATGATCTGAAATCTTATCACTGCTGTGAATTCTGAAAACAAAGACGCCACCATATGGCTGCATGAAATTGTAAATGTTGATTTATTACTCTCACCGTAGGCACTGGGATATTCATATAAATAAAGAAGGAAAAAAACCACTTTCATCCACCAATGGCCATGCCATGGCTTAATGGCTATTGTTAAAAACTGTGCATCTCCCTCATTTTCTACACCGTACTGAAAAAGGCTTTCTCTTCACTAAAGGAAGAATATATGATCCTTCATTTTGGCAGAACTATTATGTTTATAGTCCACAGTGTTGTTTCATGAATTTCAACGCCTTTGTATTCTACACTATTAAAATCTGACATGCTTTATTGGTCAGGATGAACTGAACACTGAGTCATGTTCTTTAGAAGTTACTGTTTATCATGTCATAATACATTCAGGAAAATGTCTCCATTTTGCATTCAAAAATACCATTTGTCCTGATAAAATCTCCGGTGTCCATTAATTCCATCAATGCAGTATTAGAGTCAAATATTTTTGCACAAATATGTTTTGTTGTTGGGTTTTTTTAAACAGATCTGTACTTGCGCAATATCAAAAGCAGGTGTGTGTTTGCTTTGTAACTAAAAGAGAACATATAAGATTATTTTATTCCTTTCTTGTTTAGTGTAAAAGTGGCACAAGATGCCATTAGTGACCATAAGACGTTGCTATCCAATACCCTGGAAACCAGCTCAGTGACACATTATTCAAATGAATATATATTTTAAACTGTAAGTTTTAACCGAGTAACAGTAAAAGCATTAAATCTGTGCTCCACCAGCAGGAATTCTCTCATCATTTCAACAAGTTTTATGTGTTTTCAACCTGGTGTTTTTAATTCTGCTACGTTCTCCAAAAAACTCTGCACAGCAATCACTTTCTGTATGAAGGGTATGTCATACACAGATCATGCTTGGAGAGGTATACTTCAACAATTCTGCCCATGAAGCCTCGCACTTTTAGGTGCACGTCAGTTGCACATAAACCGGTGGGTTTCCATTCTCACAATCAAGTAAAAAAAGCGTACAAAAGTAGAACATGCAGAAATAGCAATTTCTAGGTTGTGTATGTCATCAGCGTAACAGCGAGAAAATACGGTTAATTGCACAGAACTCAACGAGTTGCGCACAGATAAAAATCACATTTAAAAATCAATTGTGTCAGTAACTGCTTAGACTTTTTTTAAAAGCTGTACTATGGCCAGACTGCAGGTGAAAGAAAAGCGGAATAATGGCTTGCATATTTGGTTGTGAAACTGAACAAGTTTTAAGAAGAATTAGGAAAGCCAGACACTAAATGGTCTTTCTTCTCCTCCCCTCCTCTTCCCTCTCCTCTTTTCTGTTCATTTCTTGAACTGCATGACTAATAATCTGCTCTTTGGCATTCAGGATAAAGCAGAAGATAAGAATTCTTGACAATGAATGACATTGTTATCAAAGATACTGAGAAGATTTGTGGGTCGCAAAAGTGATCTTCCTTGAAGACATAATAAACTGTTACAGATATCCTGCTAATAAGGTTAGTACTGGTGGTTTACTTTTTAAAACAAAATCAAATAATAAAGGAAGCAAAGAAGATTATTTGTTGAACTGTAACTCCAGAGAAATTGTTGCACATTAATCACATGGAAACCCCAGTTTTCCCAAGGGCTTCACTGAAAAGTTACCATCCTTTGCTGTTTGTTAAGGTCTGAGAACTTGGTGAGGAAGTCTTTTCAGACTACAAATAATGAATGTTATGTGACTGCATTTTCATTTACTGTCACTCAAAAGATTACTATTGAACAAAGGTATAATCTCACAGTATTTCCAGTCTAATCAGAAATGGGAAAAGTCTGAAACAGAACCCTATATTTGAGATTAGTCTAAATCTCTCAAACTCATTTATGTGCTCAAGAAGCTAAAGCTCATTCTCAGAAGGGACACTGCATCTACCTGCTATACTTATGAGTAGATGAAATTTCTTTCAAGCCACTCTGAACAAATCAGGTGTACAAGTGTGTCAATGAAACTGTACTAATAGAGTCAGTGACAGACAAATATATCAGGTTATGTTGAGGACTGTGCTGATGCTGCTGGCTTAGGTCCTTTCCTGGTAGCTCAGAACATGAGTGCAACCAATATTTAACTACACAGAATATGAGGAGTGAGAATAATTTAAGCCTTTCTTAAAAGTGAGGAAACCCAATGTCTTACCACATTTCTGAAAATGATTATTAGGCTGTATTTAGACACTTCTGAAAATTTTACACTTAATCACGAATCCCCCTTGCTGCAGTCCATTTGGTCAGCACATATTTAAGATGGTAGACATGCACTACTGCCTGCCATGTCTACTGCATGATATCGATAATATCGCCTATACACCAGTTTAGTGACCAGCTATTCTCTGAGCAAAGGAGTGTTCTTGATAAGTACCTTTCACCAGCCACTTTCCAGATGGTGGCTCTAATGGGGGAGGTAATACAGAGCTACGGTGGTTCTCTCTATAGTTCTATATACCTCTCGATAGCTCTCAAGACTTTATAAGAACCAGAAGAAAGGTTTCACAAATAAAGCAGCTTTGACATCTCTAAGAAGGTGTATCTCAAGATGACTGTATCAGGGCCAAGCATCTAACCCTGGATTTGTGAATAATTTCATTGTTTTGAATTTTTTAGAATTTTGAGTAACAGATGCTTATTTGAACAAGCCAAAACTCTGAATCTCTTACAATAGTATGCTGAGTAAAAAGCAATCCTTTGACTGCACATTTTGTTTCATAAAGTAGCCGGTTGGCAAAGGAGATGATGGAAACAACAAAACAAAATGATGACAAGTGAGAAAAAAGTTCCATCTGATTCCAGTTACAACTGATGAACTTAGAAAGCATTCAGCTTTTTTAATAGGAGTTTGATAGCTGTATCTTAATTTGCTTGCATTGAAATGTAATTCCATTATCCAATGCTGTAGTGCTATGTTTTCTCAGATGAAAAGATCATTTCAGACGATATATATATAATTCCTTCTTTATTTTGCAGCTTACTGACATTCTTGACACTGATTTGAAGAACCTCTATGGATGTTGCCAGATAGACAAATTTTTAAGACTTTAAGGAAATCTACAGGACTTACAGAGAAATGATTTAACAGCCGTGGATACTGCTTCTCTGTATCTAATAACTGAGCTGTTAAAGTTTGATTAAATGTTTGTTGAAGAAAACATGTAATGCAGCAATACTGCTATCAACAATATTGTGTACTACTCATAACCTACAGACAAAAATGCATTTTCTAAAATCAATCTAAACAATCCAATTTTTCACATCAAGTTTACTTAATGTTTAACTATCTTTGTGAATACCATGACCTATGATATTCACATAAACTAACATTCTCATGATTTACAAAAAATTTAGATTCCATTCCTGCCAATTCCTATTTCTGTACATATAATTTTTGATCTGCTTGAGTCCTTGCATGATAAAGGTCTTATGCCTGAGGGTATGATGATGATGATGAGTCTCACCTTTAATACCGAGCCAGAACCCAAGGCTATTAAACAAATCAGCATGACTGCAAGACTCAGGAAATCTTTCAAAGGCAGCCACTATTCCTGAAGACTTGACAAGATACAGATTCCAAACAGGCAGAGGGGAGGTATTGGAAGGGGTATGAATTGCATTCCTGAATTACTCTGCTTTTTTGTGCTTTTGAATATTTGATTTCATACCTAAATTGAAGTTAATTAGCTGAATCCATAGACCTGGCATGTATTTGAACTCAATTCATTATAGAGCAAAGAATTTTTTTTATACTACAGATAATTATTTGTAGAATTCATTGCCTCAGGAAGTTACACAGGCCAGAACTATAAGAGAGTTCAAAATGGGATTAGCAAATTCACAGAATAAATATTCTCTATGGTTCTCTATTGACTATTAAAAATATCAGTTCATTTACAGATCAAGATGATGACTCCAACCAGGGATAGTACATCAGAGGAAGGATCACATTAAATACATCCTGTTCAAAAGAAGTGTTCCCCAAGAATCCACTAATGACCACTATTACAAGATAAGGTAGACCTTTGATCTAAAAATAATTGCAAAATATTTTAATTTTTAAAAAATGAATGCTCTTTCTCATTTTGTGTAATTTTGTGTCTAAACATACTATTTGTCTGCTGTATGTCTTTTCATCAATGACTAGCATAAACACAAATTTTAATAAATAATGTTTGGAAGGTGACTCCCTGCTTTCAGGGAATGGATTATCAGATATTCAGAAACTAAGAGTAACAATTTCATGCAGTATTCCCCACATCAGTTCTTAAACCTTAAAAGTAATTTAGCATTCAGAAAAGGGGCTGCTTTGTTACAAAAAATCAATGTCATTTGGTGGAATTTATCCTGAGAGGAAGGGAATCCATACAACAAGTATAAATTCAGCGTTTCAGGACTAAAACTTAATGACACTGAAATCTATGACAAAACTCCCAATAACTTCAGTGTTAACAGGATCTTATAACAGGTCTGTGGTATACCATACTAGTTTTGAGGCAGGGACTCAGAATTAACAACAAGCAACCTCTTCCTTAATGATCTTAAGCATAGTATCCTGATGTGTGCTTGATGACTTTGAGATTCCTCGGTGCTAGCATCTGATATTGAAAGTTATTCTGGCTGAGAAGAATTCTTTTGTCTGACTCATGATAAATAAGGAAATAGTTTCATAAGGACCAAACCCTAGAAACTGTGTCTCTACCCTCTGATTAAGTTTCCAATCACAGTATAGAAGACCTCATAGCACATACATAAGCCTGCCTCCGAGGGCTCTAGGGAGCAGGAGGAGCGGGCTGCTTCCCAAGAGAAAGCAAGCTGGGTGCCAAGGGTGGCATCAAGGCAGTGCTCTCATTGACAAGGGCACAGTCCCACAGCACCCAAGCTAAGAGCAGGTCCAGCGACTCACCTTAACAAGGGTCAGCTTCAATCTAGGTCACCAGACACGTCTATAGTAGTAAGGCAGGTTCAAGGTCAGCCGGGAAGTCAAGTCCGAGCGTTAGGTTTCAGGTCTGCATGCAGGAGGTAGAAATAAATGGACACCTGTAAAGTTGAAAGCAGACGACGTTTACTGCTAAAACACACACATTTATAATCACATATTCTGCAAAGTCACTGTATGCGCACACAAACATAAAATATGATTGGTTATATCAACTCTGTACACGCACATAAACATAAGACATAATTGGTTATACCAGCTCTGTACATGCTCATAAACATAGGACATAATTGGTGATACCAACTAAAACATGCGAAACTTGTCTCAGTCTAATTGGTAAAGATAAACTGCCGAATTGAGGTTCTTTGTGCCAAGTTCCCTTTATTGTGGAATGCGCGCCTCTGTTCTTCTAATTGGCATCTTTCCTTTTTTGTCTTCTTGTTTATTCTGTTTTGTTTTCTAAAGGCGTCTGGAATGCTCTTGCGACCATTAGTTAAATATGTGTCCACAATTCCCCATTTTTTTGTTTTTTCGTCAATTAACACCTGCTGTATTGCCCTTTGCAAAGATCTATGAACACAATTAATTAAACATGGTAAAAGCAACATTATACCTAATAAAATACATAAGAATAAAAGAAACCCTGATTTTTAACAAAGATACAAACCAACTCCTAAGTCCCCATCCTGCAGCTAAATGCTCTAAGCCGAAATGACAGCTTTCTTAATTGCGTTAAAGCTCTTGCAGCTCCTTCTTGCCTCTGCAGTTCTGTTATCTTGTTTATTAATTGCTCCACTGTCCAAGTTCCTCATGTCCGTTGTTTTTCTGGTGGTTCAAAAGTCCGTTCATACTGCAGCTGTCACGTACTCCGGCCCACTCATGCTAACTGCGGCCTACTTATGCTAACTCTAAATAATCAGGCTCAAAGAAATGTCCCCCATTTTCCATGAAATCTCCCACATCTTCACTTCTCACAGCTTCTTCTCACATAGCTCTTTCCATACAGCTGCACCAAAATCTGGCTCTGGGTGCAGGTGATCAAATCCCTAAGAGGGAGGGAGATGAGCTCAGGGCCTTCCCAAAAGCATGGGTCTGCTATCCCAACTCTATTTGATAGATTCAATGCTAGGTCACAAATTTCCACTTTCATTAATTACTATCAATACAGCGTTAGTACTGTCAGATCTGCACTTAGTATTTGTAGAAGCTACAAACCTGATAGTTGTCCTGTGGACTATGTGTAAATCTGGAATGATTCTTTCATCTCTGAAAAGAAGTGATTTTACTTCTGGAAAATCCTAATTGTTATTATAGATTACACACATTTTATAAACTAATTTAGAAACAGTATTTTAAATTAAGGTAATATCCATATAGAACAAACTACATAGGCACTTAATTCTCAACATGGAGAGCCTCTATTAACCAAAGATGGCCGATTTAGTAATTAGAACTTTCATAGTGAATAGTAACAGCCTCTTGGAAGAACTAAACATCCATACAAAAGAGGATAACAGCAGGATTAAGTAATGTAATATTCAGCTATGCTGTTATACGGAATAGATATCAACTTATTAGGGTAACGATCAGAATATAGTCTGTTCCAATATAACTTTCAAGAAGAGTTTAAAAATTGTTCTTAAACAAGAAAACTGCTTCTAAGTGAAGAACCAAATCATGAAAGGCTTAAATTGCTTGTTAAAATCACATGCTAGTCAGAAACAGTCATCAGTTTCATAAAACTAATATATTCTACTCATAATTAAACACAGAATTGATTCTCATTTCCAAACATTCTTCCAGTTTGGGGGAATAAATCTTTTTTCTCCTTCCTAACGTTCATGCTGTTATGATAAATGATGCTGCTTTAAGGTGCTTGTCTGTGGTTTTGTTCCTTGCTCTTAAACATGACAAACTGAAGTTTATAAAGAAAATATCTTTGTATTAATGTTACCAGTGATGTTGCCTCAAAAACGGCACTTTCAGAAAGGTAATAAAAGCACCACAGGATTTTATACCAAAGGTTAGGACCCCAACACACAGATTATTAAGTAGTCCTTGGGTAAGGAATTTCCTAGAAGTGCTATACTTCACCATCATCACCTCACTGAAGTTAAATAGCATTGAATACACATGACATTAAAAATCAATATCTTTACAGCAAAAACTAGTAGCATGATGAATCTGAAACTTTGCTCTCAGGGTACATTCTTCCCAGAAAAACAGGTTTTTATAATAGTATTGTGACACCCCATAATTTATTTGTCCTGGTAAATTATAATGAAAGACATTATGCTTGATTCACAAGATGTCTAAATTACTATAAATTGTGACTCTTTTTCGTTTGAAAGGTTTTCAAACTTCTGTCATCGTTGGAATGAAGCACTTCACTTGTAAGAGAGAAGCAACAATGTACTTTATTGATGCAAAGTAGTGAGTTGACAAAGTTCAAAGGTAAATGTGACAGTGGTTTAACAAGATTCAGTGGCATGGTACACTTGATTATTTACTGTGTAAAGGATGGGGTCAGACAGAACTGTCAGGGAGACCCTCCCATTGAGTCATGAGGTTCAGAGCAGACGCCTTTGCTTTTCAAACTCCTTCTCAGAGAGGAGTCTAGGTGTGGCTGGATCCACTCCTAGCCCCAGACTTGGTCAATGTTTTATATCTAAAGGATTATATATCCATAACCAATCCTTTATATCACTTATCTCATGTAGTAAAAATTGAAAGCTGAGTAGGAGTGACAGCTTGGCCTTGAAGCTTTAACATTTTAACAATCTACATTATAACAATCCTCATTAGCCATTAATGTTGCTTGCTTAAAATTAGAACAGGATCATAACTAGGACATGACTGCACTGTACAAAGATCCCTGAGCAAGTGCTGACCCAGGCTGGTACAGCCATACGCAGGGGCAGCTCTTGCACTGGGAACATGAGTCCAAACGCAGTGAGTCGTTTTCTTTGCAATAAGCATTAGACTTTGGCACAGCAAGGCACTGTAACCACAGAAAAGAAAGTACAATGCTCCTGAGCTATAGTCCTTGATTTGGGAGTGGTGACAGAATTCCTCAACAGCCGTATGTCATGGTTGAGAAAGCTCCAGACAGGAATCTGGAAATAGTAGAAATACATACAAAGGACACTCTCCAAGAACCAACTTTGTCATTTGTATACAGCAGTACACCTTTTTTTTTTTTTTTTTTTTTTACAATTGATTTTTTGGGTTTTTTTTTTTGACACATGACTTCCTGGGATTCTTTGCATGGAAAAATCAAACATTTATCATTATTTAGAGCAAGGGGATCACTGATATGCGTGCAATAGCTTCTTCTTGCACTTGTAGTGGACAACAGCAGCTCTGAAAACAAATGCTTGCAAGTTTTGTGGGAAGTGTCTAATTATGCTTGACGTTAAAGCTCTAGGAAGTGTTAAATGGTGTAAGTATTTTTTCTGATTTAAGTTGTATCATATCTACTAGCTTTCTGAGGAAAAAAAAAAGAAAAAAGATGTTCCGCCACTTGGAAAAGGAGATGTACATGTATAGTCTAACAACATAATACACTAAGCTAAGAATTTAGGAACTGCATGCATTTCCTTATCTTTGGGACAAGCTGAAAAATCCTTACTATACAGACTACCACAGGCATATGGATGTGTTTTGTATTAGTTTTCTGCAAAACAACAACTTCGCTCAATGTACTTATTGGACAAAATACATTTGGCATTCCTGCAACCATGTGTTGGTGGCAAAACAACACATCACTGAGCACATTGAGCCCAATTGTAAGTCATTGCTGCATGAGTGACTAGTAAAAAGAGTATATAGAAGAGCTCATCTGCACCAGCTGTAGCTTTTTTCCTCATGTGCATATTTTATTAATAAAATATAAATTTATGCAGCATATTACAAATTTGGCTACATAATGACTAGTAGCCTTTACCACATGAAAATCTTTGTTAAATACCAAAATGAATTAATTTTCACAACACATTTAAAAAAAAAAAACAACATCTAGTCCTTCATGAAGCAAGAGATTTGTTAGCTCTGCCATGAACAAACTGTGGAACTTGTCAAATTTATCTGTAATTTATACTAGATTCTCTTCTTACATCATTTGCCACTGCCAGAATATACTATAATTCCTTCAGAACCACTTGAAAAAAGCAAGCATCATTTTCTTCTTCATCAGCAGTTCCTATTTAAAAGATATAGTAAAGCACCAGGAAGCAAGATGTCTGACAGCTCAAAAATGTACCCACTATTTTATGTTATGTTGGACACAGAATTTAGCATATGCATAGATGCACAAATGACTGCTCAAAATACTGTACTACCTGTTTAGCCATCTGAAACTAATACAGTTATACACATGTATTAAAAGGAAATAGCTTCTAGTGTGCTCAGCTGTCTCTTCTGAGATTTGCCACAGAAGAAAGCATCTTTCATTGAGTGCAAACCAGGAAATGGATTTGCAAGTGGAATGTTTAATACAGATTAACTCATTACTCTCCCAGCAATCAAGTGAACACACCACTGCTAAAACACACTGGATTGGCAAAAACAAGCATTAAACTACTTCATCAAATCAATATAGATATTTTACAAGATGTTGCATTTTGCTCTATTTTTGAGACGTGGATCATTTTACAGATCATGAAACCAATAGTTCCTTCTTTTAGCTTTACTTTGTTGGAAGGGCAGAATAAATGTCAAATAGCACTTTCAGCCCTCTGTATCTTTTGATTAGTCTTTTGGGTTGTAGACACTGGTATGTGTCATGAAGTTCAAACAAAATAATTAATTATAAGTATTATTTGGATAATCTTTGCACTATATTAGTCCAACACCCAGTTAGGTCTCATGGATCTACTTAAGCCACTCCAGAATAAGCCTTTGCACTGTTACCTACTCCTACCCTCATCCTAGGCTTGTTCAGTGGAATTCTATCTTCAAGGTAGTTTTGCTGTCTCTGCAGCCAGTTGTCGTGGTTTAAGCCCAGCCAGTAACAATGTACCACGCAGCCGCTCACCCACTCCTCCCCCCTGACCACGGTGGGATGGGGAGGAGAAAATACAAAGAAAGGCTTGTGTGTCAAGACAAGGACAGGGAGGGATCACTCACTGCTTATGGTCATGGGCAAAAGACAGGCTCAGCTTGGGGAAGAAACTAAATCAATTTAATTTACTACCAATGAAATCAAAACAGGGATAGTGAGAAGTAAAACCAAACCTTAAAACACCTTCCCCCCAGCCCTCCCACCTTCCCGCCTCAGCCCCACTCCCGGTTCTCTCTCCCTGGGGAACAGGGGACGGGGGCTGGGGTTGGTTCCTCACCCCTTGTCTCTGCTGCTCCTTCCTTCTCAGGGGGAAGAGGACTCCGCGCTTGGCCCCTGCTCTGCCATGGGGTGTCTCCTACAGGAGACAGTCCTCCACGAACTTCTCCAACACGACTCCTTCCCACAGGCTGCAGTTCTTCACAAACTGCCCCAGTGTGGGTCCCTTCCACGGGCTGCAGTCCTTCAGGCACAGACTGCTCCAGCGCAGGCTTTCCCACAGAGCGGCGGCCATCTTGGGGGGGCATCCATCCCCCTGCTCCGGCATGGGCTCCTCTCTCCCCGGGCTGCAGGTGGGCATCTGCTCCACTGTGGACCTCCATGGGCTGGGGGGGACAGCCTGCCGCCTCACTATGGGCTGCGGGGGCATCCCCTCCTCCAGCACACCTCCTCCCCTCCTTCCTCACTGACCTCGGTTCCCCTCACATCCCGCTCCCCCGACTCACCGCAGGTTTCCCCTCTTAACTCCGCTCTCCCAGAGGCGCTACCACCATCGCTGAGGGGCTCAGCCTGGGCCAGAGGCGGGTCCGGCTCCGAGCCGGGGGAGCTTCGAGCAGCTTCTCACAGGAGCCGGCCCTGCGGCCCCTACCCCGCTACCAAAACCCCACCACACAAACCCAAAACACCAGTATAGTTTTAGTTTTTCCTCACACTGCCTGTAAGGATGCCAGTTAGTTCCAACTGGGACTATTTGTCTCCAATACAAACTCAGATGGGAAGCTGAGTGAGTCTGGCAACTTTGCTCTCCAGTGTGTGAAATGCCATCCATGGCAACTTCAGGTTTTAACCAAGCGGGCTGTATTTGAAGCCTAGACAAAAAGGACACAATTTCCTGCCAACTGCTACCCAGCCATGAATTTAACTAAAATCTGTCATTTTACAACCTACTGCCATTAACTTTTATCTTATTAAGTGATGAGAGCATTTGGGATACGAGCCATATGAGAATAAAAATTTTTTCCCAATGTTAGCTCAATATTAAATCAATTTGGAGACCGTTTTGCTGTTGCAGTGTTCTGCTTTTCGAGCAATTTGGCTCCTGTCAGTCAATATTCAACAAATGTCCAGCTCTGTAGCACTGTTTTTTGAACTTACCTGTCTTAAAGATAAAACCTCTTTCTTCATTCTGCACCTTTCCCAGCCTTTTCAGCTTTGTTGGGGAAGGTATGTTAAATAAGACACATGACCCTCAATACAGTTTTTGCTTCAATCTAATTAATGGTAATCTGGATCTGCTGGGATCAGATAATTGGATCTAAATTTGGTAGAGTCCCCAGAGAGCCTTTCCACCTTGCCATTGTTTCTGTAATGGACAGAATGAGGCAGCATTGGGTATGCAGAAGTATTTTGAGTTTTGCAGCGCTCACTGTCAGAGATGATTAGGTGCCAGTACGGCTGGAGAGGAGACAAACAGATTTGTTTTGCAGATAAAAGCTAGAAACTACTGTGCAGCTGATATTCACTACTGATTAAAAGACTAGTTTGGATGACCTTATTAATTACTCATTTGGCTGTCAGCCATACAACCTAACAGAATTTTTAAATGTTGGTGAGGAACTAACTTTTGTTTGCATTTTTTTGTAGTGACTCATCTTATGCTTGGGTCTTTTAACTGAGAACTAGTGGGGGAGAAAAGAAGAATAGTAAAAATTTACAATGTCCAAACAATTAATAAGAATTCAGGCCTGTGTTTGGTCAGCCAGAATGGTTGAACAGGCAACAGCTGCTCATCTGTGTTGGGAGTCTCAGGACAGATTTAATTAACTTTTTTTTTTTCCTAATTGCTTCTAGATCATCTACTGTGTTATCTCAGCAAGGTATTTTGTTTTGTTTTTTTTTATTTTCCAAGCAGCCCATAATGTAAAATTGTCTGTGAATAGCAACTTTGTGCTTCTAATGAAATTAATTTATGTGTTTTTAATAAAAGGAAGGAAGCATTTCTTTGTTTTGTGAGTAATTCCTCATAAGCTTTAATAGCTATGGGGAATGAGTAGAAAAGGATGAAAGAGAAAAATATGGTGTTAACTGTGCTATGTGATTTTTTTCCATATTATTGAATCAGATTTTCCTGGATGTTTTCCAATCGGTATTGTACATGACTTTTAAAGTATATAACTGTGTAGAGCAGCAACTGATGAATGCAGCTGTCTCTGGAGTGAAACACAGCAGACAACCAGATCGTACTGCCATGAATTGGGGACTGCTGTGATGAGAGTATTTTGAGATTGAAACACCAAGCAAATTTTAAAACTTCAGGCAAGCCTTTATTTATACTTAACTACTAGGTACTCTATCAGCAATTACAAAGCCTACGTAACTCCAACATAGTAGCTGAGCCTTGGGTAAATGATACCATGAGTTTTTTGCTACCAACAGGCTCTGATACCCGCAGTTGTTGATGTTTTTAGACTCTGTGATGGTGATGGCCCAATTCATCTTCAAAGGGGGAAACCAAAGTGCTTTCTTCTTTCTCCCCCAAGCTCCACTCTGTATCCTTGGTGTTTATATGCAACTACTCCATGAACTGAGACCAGTCTGGTCCCCCTTTTCATAGGTTCTGCCTTGTGCAGGTGTTACCTTGCAAGTGTTGGTCCATTCCAGCTTCTGCAAATGAGTCTTGCCTGTTTGGAGACTGGATGCTGCTCGTATGATTCCTTTGAGAAACTCCAGACTACGAAATGTTATCTTAATTTTTTTTCAGCCAATATTATATTTCACCTTATATCTTAAATCAAGCAGTTTTGTAGCATGTCCAGCTCCCAGACAGACAAGGTTAAGTTTCACAAATAGGTCTTCATTCTATATGTATTTTAGATAGGTAAAATTCTAGCTAGGAGTCCCCCAAAATAAGATTATTTGCAACCTTTAAAATGCCAGTATGCTTATTTCTCAAGTGTGTATTACCTGAATTTCACAAATCATTTTTAATACTTTTAGATTGCTAGAATCAAACTAAGGGGATGTCAAACTTTTTAGAAAGCCAGCACTGAGCTGTTAAAAAGTCAGTATCTGGACTTATATGCAACTCAAATTCAGCAATGACCCATGAACAGAAAAAAATTGAGAAGTATTATTGTAGTCTGCACAATCATCGACTTTTATATCTATACCTATGAGCATGAAATCTATTTTTCCAGAGATGTGATTGCTAATTAGATGTTGCCTTTTCCTTTTTCCTTTTATTTTTCCTTTTCCCTCTCTCTTTTCCTTCCCCTTCCCCTCTCTTCTCCTTATCATTCCTCTCTCCACTCCTTTCCTTAACCTTCCCGTCCTCTCCTCCTCTTGACCTTCAACTCTTACCTCTCCACAGCATCCCCCTCTCCTCTCCTCATCCTTCCAGTCTCTTCTCCTCCCATCTGCTCCCTTCCATTTTTTTGTTTCTCTTCTCTTTCTTCTCCCTCTGTAGCTATTACATAGGCACTGCAAATTTTCCTATACATTTGGAATCTTTAAGAAACATACCAACAATTTTTTTTTATGAAGGAAGCACCTGCCTGAGATAAAATTTTAACTAAAGAACTTAATTAAGGCTTTTTTTTATAAGAACAGAACATTATAATATCTGCAGTAATGGAATTCATTCAAAACAAACTCTTACATAGTTGCAACAGAATGGAAAGATTAAGCATCTGGTAGTAACTCACAGATAAGGTATGTAGGAAAGACAAGTCGTGAATGTTATGTCATAAAACTAAAATATTCTTTTCTTCTGGAGGCAATAGGAAATAGGTACATTATTCACAGAGATACTGGTGTGAATTATCTGCCATCCATTTCTAGAAACAATTTTTTTTTTCAGATGCAGTTAATTTCTTATACATATATGAAATAATTTCATATTTAATATAAACAAATAGACCACCTCCAGTTTCTGATTTTCTTTTCGACAAACAGGTAACCAAAAGACACGAAGAATATTCTGACAGCTGTTTTTAAGAATTCCTACAATTTTTCTGAATTTTATAATTTATAATTGATTTTAACTTCTGTTTTAGCTCACATTTCTGGAATAGAATTACTCAGTATTATTTGCAAGTTATTTACAAGCTTAACATACAGCAATACTGAAAAGCAAATAGTGCTCAGCATACTAGTAGATTTTACTGAAAAATTTTTAGATCTCATATATTGCAAGTTTTGCAGTATTTATTATTAATATATTGTTGACTAAACAATTTTGGTTCATGAACTATATAGTTATCTTAAAAGTAAGCTATTACTGTTATTAATCTAGGAGTCTGTGTGATTGTGCTTAGGAACACTTCCTTATTTTCAATGTTTTCTGGTCCTAACAACAAAAAGCTTGGAATAACAATGACACTGAAAAGAAAGGAAATAACAGTGTGTGACAGCACTTTCCCAAACTGTCCAAAACTTTCAAAAACTTGTGATCTCTGACTACTTAGAAACTGATATTATTGGAGATAAAATCATCATAATATGAATGTCAATATAACATTAATTTTTATTAGAAGAAAAGCGATGATTTTGAAGGGGGGAAAAGTGTTCTTACTAATGAGAGTCCACTGTCCTACTCATCAAAAATCTGTGTCTCAGGGGTTACCACACAGACACACACATGGAATATGAAAGCAGGACAAAAATCAGAGGATCCAGCTAAGCAGCTGTAAACCTGATGTCATTTTATCAGGTCTCATATGATGTGAGGGACCTATTCTTTCGCCTTTTGTCAGGAAAGAAAAAAAAAAGAAAAAGGAAAGAGAATAGGAAAAAATCTATTCACTAAAACATTTTCATAGTATTATTTTTACTTCATATAAGAAATTCAGACCCCAGTGCAGGAACAGAGAGAAAATTACTCCCACCCCTAGGATATCAGGAGCTGATTTAGCTGTGATGGAAGACAGGGCAACTATAGGAAACACTTTTTTTTGTACTCCAGTTTTGAATCACAGCCATGCTGTAATGTTCTTTCTATACCAACATGCTCCTGTCAACACTCTCTCACTCAGGTTACCAGAGTGAGTGGGTGTATTGCCAGTGTAGTCAGGTCTGAATCCCTTGAAAGGTTTTAGGTCCTATGGTTGAGGGGACAATCTGTACTTTGATAATGTGCTATTAACGTTACTGCAGTTACAAAAAGAGCTGCAGAGATACTTTAATATCCACAATACTATCCCCCTTTTTTTCTTTGGGCTCCTTGCAGTAGACACCGCCTTGTGCACCCCACTGTCATGGGTCTCCAGCTCCTCTTTGTGGATGACAACAGCGGCTGCAGCAGAAGCAGTTTGAGGGTTTCCAGCATTTTGCCTCAGCACCCTTTCTGCTTGCCCCTCTGTGTAACACTGCTAGCAACCCAGAGGCTGTGTTCAGTGTTGAGTTTAATCAGGGATATGTATTTTACCTTCCATGCACATTCTACACCTCAAAATACAGGGCCCAAATACTAAAGCTTCCTGCAGAAATTGTGTGAATTCCTTGTGTGCAGTTGGGAACAAAAAATATCCCTTTGCGATCATTTTGTCATTTGCAATTCTGCCTTTAAAACAAATCCAGATGAGGGAGAATAAGCATACACCCTCTGAGATGTCTGCACACTCATGCCAAAAAAACCCAGCAGAAAATCGTTGCACTAAACAGTGTGTAAATATTTCACAGACCAACAATTGCTTATCCAAGCCATTTGGAGAATATTTATGTCAAATGCATTTGCAATCGTGAAGGGTGTTTTGTGTATTCATCATAAAAACGAAGTGACATGTTTCTCAGATATATTCACAGTATAATTCCCAGTCACATTTACTCAGGGGCCTTTTTTTAATTTTGTCCAGAAAGCATGAGACAGTGCTTATTTCTGACTTTCTTTTTCATGTATCATACTTTATATGTATAGTTAATTAGGGTCTAGATTTCATCTGGTACCAACCCAGTATTGCTAATGTCATTAGTTTCTGTCATGCGTAATTTTATATTCTGTTAAGAAACAGAATCTGAAATGAATGTATGTGCAGAAGCGTTCAGAAATGGAAGGTTTTGTCTCAACTGAAAAGCTCAAGCACTTGTAAATCTGTCAGAACTGATGCGGCACAAATGCACTGCAGTGTCATCGGTCTAGAAATGCAGTGCATTTAATGGCTCAGTAAGGAGAGCAAGGTAGTTCTTGAGCCTCAGCAGTGCAAAAAGCTGTAGCAGCTTGTAAAAATCATAGAATAAAAAATGATCCGTAGTCAACGACGTAACATATGATTCAGGTGTCCTGAGTAAGAAATAAAGATGAAGCTACTTAATTAGCAGAATGTATTGAGGCATCAGAATATGAACTGGTAACAAGTAAGGTGGCAAAAAGATTCTGAAAACCCTGAAAAAGATTAATTCTACTCTGGCAACGCACAGATAGTTAACTATTGTTGTAGTCCCTGCCTTATTATCAGTACTGTGAGTATCTAGTGAGGGAGAATGTTCTTCTTTTTTTTTTCTTGGAGGTATTTTAAGATTTCTATTACAGGTGTTCAAAATGGATGAAATTCAACACTGTAGGGCTTTAATCTCCAAATAATTTTAACTTTTGCAAGTAATACAGAAGTAGAGACCATACAATTAAGTGGTTTGTCCAAGACTGAAATGGAAGGAAAGAATGCTATATCAGGAACTCTTGTCTTTCCTTTTTGTGCTTAAATCAGTAGATTACAATAGAGTATATGAAAAATAATTTCTCTTCATGAAATTAGTATTGTTGACATGGCACATCATTGTTGTCAGTAGTTTCATATTACAGTTTATATTTCGTATTCATAAATGAACTGATAGAGCTCTTTTAAAATGATACTTATTAAATGGCAAAGCATGGCAATAAATTTAGATATCTTGTTTCAGCTGGTTAGCAACTGGCTGGGAACTAAATGCTCCTCTTTTTGTTTAAATTTAAATTGTTCAAGTTGGTTAATTCAACTACTGCAAGTATTTTACATATTGCAATTTATACTTTTCTCTGAAATATCTGGCATTGGCCAGTGTCCGAAATCAGCCAGATGAAACAACTGGTTTGCCCTACTTAGGAAGAGCTAAGCATTTTTGCTGTCAATATTTGAAATGTTGAAATACCACAGAGACCGCATTTCCGAAACTAACTTCCCACATTTTCTTCACATTACACACAGAGTACAAAGGGTGCAAAAAGTATTTAAGGATCTAAGCCCATGTCTTGAGAAGCAATGATCCTCAGTAGCATTCCACCAATATCCTGAACATTTTTTATGTGGTGAATTTGCAATGATTATACTAACAACACAGAACAGAATATCTACCAAATATGATGGAATACACTAATTAACTGGTTTTCATTGAAAAGCCAGTGGTTGCATGGAGAAGCACTGCGAAAGGAAGCACTCCCTTTCTGCATTTGGAGACAATATCAGTTTTGGAAGCATGAAAACTGTTACAGTGTTTCTTGCTACTTTAATTCTTCTGAATAATCAGATACCACTTTTTCACATGTAATTTTGTTCTTAGCTACTGCTACACTTAGACTTAACAAGTTTTTAGAGCTCAGTAACTGCCCACTCAGATGGTGACTGATCCTGGAGACAGATCCCTGAACCAGGTGCCTGAACTCCTCAAGTAATTTGCTCTAATTTGCTTTATATCCGCTGTGCTGCTCAAGTTCTGCTTCTGGAACTGCCATAGGCTCAGGAATGAGGGTGTCCCTCACACCTATGGCAATTAAAGACTCAGAAGTAAGTCTTCTGATGATCGATCAAGCAATCATCCCTTGGGGTGAATGCTTTGTTTTAAAACTCAGTCATAGAGATGATCTCTAAAATATTATTTTGAGATAATAAAAAAGAATTCTTGTCACTGACTATAACAAAGATGACTTTTATTATAGCAACAAATTAACTGTATCAGACAAAAAAGCTCTTGAAGGAGACAGAAAAGATTGCTGTCCGTTAAGTTTCACTGATAAAAGTTTTTATCTTTTAATAGCATCATCTTTAAAATGGAACGTTTATGGTTTTGTTACGTCAGCGCTCAGGCCTCTTAGAAGGATAGTTATCCTCATATGGGACAATTCTGCAGTTAAAACATTTATTTAGGAAATGAAAGACTTCAAGACCCTCAGTTACTGTGAATTCCAAATTGTGCTCAGGCCTGGTCCCAACTCCAGATTTTTTTACTTTATACATTCAACATCTGTGAGATTAAATACAATCCAGTAATCATGAGCAAATTATTTCCATAAATACTGATTATTTTCCTTTTTTCTTCGCCTGGTGGAAAATTAACCTCACAGTTTAGAAATAACCTGGGTGCTTTTCTTTAAATACAGTGTTTAAGGCCCATGCACTCAAGAAATTGTAGACACCTACACACCTGCCATTTCACTAAGTATTAGGTGTTTAGCTCACTTTGGCAGAAGTGTCAAGTTTCCAGTGCACAAATTTAAAAATATCAGCCTTTTCCTTTTCTTAGCATTATGCAATGCCCTTGACAACTGAAATATCACTTGTCTTATACCTTCTTGAATAGTTAGGTTTCTATTTTAATGCTTCTCTGACTGATAGAATATTAATAACGGCTAATGTTCAAATGATGTGATCCACCAGCTGCAAACAGGTAGTTTTGTTTAAATAATAAACTAAGTGAAGTTAATTGAACTGTAGAATTAATAGTAATATAATGTATTTGTGCAACAGTAGCTCCATTTATATTTTATTTTTATGGTAAGTTCACTTCATGTTTTCATTCATTTGCTCTCCAAAATAATTGCCGGTAAAGACCTTTGCTTTCTAATAAACCCCATGAAGAAAGACCTTACCCATAAACTCAAAACAATTAAATATTGCTACATTTTTAGTTATATAACTGCTCTAAACCAAAGTAAATTAAACTTCTCCCACAATACTAGTGTATTCTTGGGAAGTTTAGGACCACTTAACTCAAAAGAATATAGCATAGGTATTAATGTTCAGTGTTGCTAGGCAGCACTACCTTTCAATGGTGCCCAACGGTAGTCTGAAAAGGAGGCTACCCCTTATTAAGAAGGCTTGCAGCTACTATAATTAATGCCATTTAATATTCATGCATATGGTTTTCAGTATGATCACTGCAAACCATGTAGAAGGATTATGTGACACCAGCTGTTGGAGTTACACTAATCTGCACAGGCTGCATATTTGATTTGAGTTACCTAAGCAGTACCTACTAGTATCAATTAATATTATGTTTGAATATTCTTAGCCTCATACTCAGCAATCAGTATCTGATTCTGAAAATTATTTTTTGGAGAAGAAAACTCATCACTGGTTGAGGAATTCAAGGATCCCATGGACTTGAAGAGTCTTCTACATCAGACTGAGAAATCTCAGCTGTATCAGAATAAACCCACAGTAAACATATCCTGAACCTACCAAGTATATATTACATTAGATTTTTAAGTTAGAGACAGTATGACATAGGAAATTGTTTTAAATGCTTAATCAGCTATAGTTCCACCTCCCTTTTTGCTTAACCAGCGTAAAAAATCAGACTTGTTTGGGATTACTCTGGAACAAAATGTTTCACTTTATATTTAATCAGAACAGAATTTATTTGTTTTCAAGATTTACTGGAGTATTTCAAAACAGCCAGTCTCAACATTGTAAATGCTATCACTGAATTCAGCACAATAGTGCTTGTAAGTGTAGCAAATATACATATTTCCTGGTTTCATGAATATTCCTTAATTCACATACTCCAGGCACAGATTACATCTACAGCAAAAGAATCTTGGCTGCACAGAAGAGGGAAGGAGGCAGATACCCTATTATTCAGTCAGTAAGTATAAATAATAAGCACCATTTACAGTGTATAACATTTTTTTGATGGGTGTTTTTGATGCAGAAGTGCTGATGCCAAACCTGCTTTTCACTCAAAAGATGAAATAGGATAGCAGGATACTGTGCACAAGATAAATTTTTGGACAGCTGAATTGCATGTTGACAAAATAGAAATAATTGCATTTTGAATGGAAAGCAATGGTCACTTCTCATCACTGATGTGTGTTCACCAAATAACGATCTCTGTTTCTGTTGAAAACTCATCAACAGAAATGAGTGCAAGTTTTTGTCTCTGTTTTTAGCTCCTAAACTGAATAAGAAATTGTATTTCTCTAGAACATAAGGATTACAAAGTTCGGTTCTGTTAAGTGTTAAGTAACGTATCATAGGTAGGGATAGTTTAATATTCTATTTCCATAGAATATAGAGCTAAGCTATAGAATTAGATAAGGAAAAAAGCCTTGTCTCTGTTTTGATAATTCAGTTGATATCTCTTCTATGAACACAGCCAAACTAAGATAAACACAGTGCACAAAATGGGTAAAGGCTAATGAACAAAATACTATCACACTAGCATGTAATCCAATACTGCAGTGTCAGCGAGGCTTTGCACAGAGCTGGGTATCTCAAATCTCAAAAGAATACAACAAATTTAGGGTCATTAGGGAAGGACAACATGAAAAACCAGGAAAGTGGAAAATCTTTCTTATAAGAATGAAAACAATATAATATTTTCTGTATAAAGGCAAACTCTTAGAAGGGTCTAAACTCAGAAATGTTTACAGAACTTACAGTGAGATTCTGTCTTCTTGCTGTCTCAGAAGATGAGAGTAACAGGTTTTCAAAAACCACAAAGTAACAAGGTGAAAGTATTGCATATAATGAATAATTTATACTATATAACCGATTGCTACAGAAAATAAGGAGTGTCATAAGCTGAATAAATTTTAAGAAAGGATTAGCTATGGTTGTGGGGAACAACTTATTGAAGTTACAGCAGCTGCTGTTTACTAAAGATCTTAAACTTATGCTTCAGTTTTAATTCATGAAATAACTAGTAGTTAGACATGAAAAAACCTATCCAACTAGGACATGCCCTAACAAGTTTCACGTCTTTGTTATAACGTATCAATGGGGTGTTTCACACCAGCATGCTTGGGATTCTACTATCATCCTTTAAAATATCTTGCCCTGTTCACTGTCAAAGATTTTACTTCTTGGGGAGACACCAAATTAAATGACATCAAGCCTGATCCTCTCTTGTAAATCCCATGTTCAAAGTAACTGTGAAAAATGCCTACTGTTTGCAATTGCAAACACATTTGTAAATTGCAATTACAAATATCACAGAATATTATGTTCCACTAAACCTAGGACACCTCAAAATTTTCATGAGACCCCCAAAATACTCAGAAAATCCCAGTGAGGCCAATTGTCTTCCAAAATACAGTGTTAGAAGCTGAATTTCAGCCTTGACAAGGGAAAATTCCTGTTGACTGAAGGTGTGGGGGTTTTTCTGTCAACAGGTGTCCTTTTTCTCCACCCCTGCACTAAAAGAGTGACTCATCATTACACATCTGTCTAGACTGAAACTTAGAATTTAACCATGCTGTTGCTGATGAACTTCTCCATTTCTCTTGGCATGAAAAACACACAATACAACAAAAAGAATGTCTTTTAAGTTTTTAGGAGGAAAATAAGTTTATTGGCGAAAGAAAAAAAAAAGAAAGGTTATTTTAGTGTCAGTCATACTTTGTGTCTTGGAAAACTGACATCTCTTTCTGCAGCGGAGAATTGATGGGGGGAATTTCCGAAATATTTCAGCAACAGTGTAGCACTGCTCCTGACTTAGACAAAGGAAGTTTAACCATCTGTCGTGGTTTAACCCCAGCCGGCAGCTCAGCCCCACGCAGCCGCTCACTCGCTCCCCTCCAGTGGGATGGGGGAGAGAATCAGAAGGGTGAAAGTGAGAAAACTCGTGGGCTGAGATAAAGACAGTTTAATAGGTAAAGCGAAAGCCGCACACACAAGCAAAGCAAAGCAAGGAATCCATTCCCCACTTCCCACGGGCAGGCAGGTGTTCAGCCATCTCCAGGACAGCAGGGCTCCAGCACGTGTAACGGTGACTTGGGAAGACAGACGCCATCACTCCCAACATCCCCCCCTTCCTTCTTCTTCCCCCAGCTTTATGTGCTGAGCATGACGTCCTATGGGCTGGGATATCCCTCGGGTCAGTCGGGGTCGGCTGTCCCGGCGGTGTCCCCTCCAACCCCTTGTGCCCCCCCAGCCTGCTCCTGGTGGGGTGGGGGGAGAAGCAGAAAAGCCCTTGGCTCTGGGTGAGCACTGCTCAGCAGGAACGAAAACATCCCTGTGTCACCAACACTGTTTCCAGCACAAATCCAAAACACAGCCCCATCCCAGCTACTGTGAAGGAAATTAACTCTACCCCAGCCAAAACTAGCACACCATCTGGATTCAAAAATGTTGAAACATTTTATTTCAATTGAAAGTGCAAATATTTTGACATTTTAAAATAGTTTATTTTTACTGAGTTTTCTGTACTTTTGTCACTGCTTCCCTTTAAGGCCAGCATAGACAGCAGATTTGCGGTGTAGAGCAAATATGCCTTATGAAACAATTTCTACATGTTTTTGTTATTCACCACTGGTTTGTTTGTTGGTTTTTTTAGATCACAAATTCCTTCTCATCAAATCTGAAGAGAAAAGGTATTGTTCTGTCAGGTATGCAAAAACTAACAGAAGACAACCAATCCATGCAGATAGTTCACAAACACCTTTTTTCTCCATATGCAGGTGTATTTTCATGGTAAAAAAGAGAGAAGGTGAAATCTAAAACAAAGCATAATTCCTGTCTGTCCCATTCTCTTCCTAGCTAGTAGGAACCATATGGAGAGTAGATGTTTATATTCATCTATGGTAAAATGATGCCAATATCATTGTTTTGTTCCCATCATTGATTTGCCAGTTGTGTATGGCTTCTAAACTGTTAAAGGCAGAAATATTATCTTTGGGTACATTTGCAGAATATCTAGAAAAATAATATTACTAAGGATGTACTTAACATTATTGAAAAGTAGATCTAAAAGTGTTTTGGCATGCAAGAAAAGCCTTATAATCATTTCATTCTTGGGTTAAATAAGGTAAAAAGAGTGAACAATAGCAATGCTAGTTCTCCCAAATACTCTGTCCCCCAACCTACTTGGGAATAAAAGCTTTGAAAAATGAAATCTACTTTTCTCCATTTTTCGATATTTCAAAGTTATTTAGTTCACCTTGAATTAGAACATAGACTGCATGCCTATGAGCAGACCTGGATTCAACACAGGATTTCTAATGAAGCATCCTTCACTGCCAGATATCCTGGAAATCTTAGACCATCTGGTTTCACAATACACTCGTAGCTGATTATCTGCTTAAGAATTAATTAGGAACACATGTTAACTGTTGTGATAGCAGAATTGTTGACATTTGTCTTATATGTCTTTTGAAAAGCAATCATTGTCCAAACCAGATTCCAAAATAGGATGAAGTAATGAAATAAAAGGCAGCCTCCACTGGGATTAAGATGCATGTCCTTGCCTGGCAATGATACTTAAGAGCATTAAATTGTAGTTTTCAGTGACTGAGGTATCAAAAATATGACATTCATGAATCTCCTTCCTTTATTGGTTGTATGTCTCCCCATCATGTTAAAGATAATACACCTAAGTGTAACTGACACCGTTGATAAGGAACAAAATCAAAATGGCACAATGTAAAGCAGAAAACACAATGAGACTCAGCTGGTTAAGGATCACTGAAATATATTTTTATTTTCTCAGCAGAGTTAGATCTCTTTGCACTTTTTCACGTAGAAGACATGCTTGCAGCATTTATAGTTAAATAATTGCCCTTAGAAAAACACCAAACATGGAATTTTCTAAAAATGGCATCTTCACTTAAAAGTTACTTCTTCTTTCATACCATACTGTGACTCTCTAACACAAAGACTGAGGGTAGCTTGTAAGAGTACAAACAATAAATTATTGTGACAAAGTAAGTTATTGGACATCAACTGGGCTATCGCAAATGACCACTTGTATGTTTCGAGTCACTGAGAAATAAAATGCCTAAGCAGCTTAGACTATCATTAGATTGTTATTTTTTTGTGAATATTTATAAAAATGTAGCTCAGTTAGGATAAAGAGTTTTTTTGAACTGGTAAAAAAAAGCAAACATTTAAACTATCTTTCCTCCAAAATTTGTTGTCAAACTGTGAATAGATTGTCATATGATAATATTTTTTAAAAATAAGCCATAAATAAAAAAATAATCCTTCCTATCTCTCATACTAACCTTGCCCAACAGACAAAAGGCAACATAAAACACTAGAGTGTAAAATTGAAAGAAGCTTTCACTTCTGTATATTATTTGATACAAGGATTTTTTCCAATAATGCTTTGCATTCTGGTGGTTTGCATTTCAGTTTTAGTCCACAATAAAACAGTGATTATCATTTCATTCAGTAGGGGTTAAACGCCCTAAATTTGTGATTATGTAGCTGACCATAAATGAAAGGACTTTATAACTTCCAAAGAGCCTTAGAAGTTTGCTAATTTATTCTTTCCAAACTGTAATTCTTATTGTACAATATTAAGCCTGAAGGCTACAGGGTAACTTATCTTCGCAAAGCTTGATAATTTCTGCAAAATGGTAAACACTGTGGAGTTTTTGGTTTTGTGCACCGTGCTGAAGGGCTAAATTCTTTTCCTTGAGCAGCCCCTGGGATATCCGAATGGCTATTTTACTGTTTACACAATTCTCTCTCCTACCCTCTTCTCACTTCTTGGGGCACAGTGTTAGTGCCTAACACCTCTTAATATCATTTAAACCTGGCTGAGAAACATCAAATGTTACAACTCATGCCAAAATCTTTGGCTACTTTTGACAGGATTTCTAACAGCCTTATATAGAGGATAACACAAAATGCAACAGAGAATCAAGTGCTTTTTCCTGAATTTGTAATTCATCCTAAATTGTGGTTCCAACTTAGGTAGTATTTACAACCCTGACAATTAAACCTAGTCTGTAAAGAAATTTTCAACCAGTATAATAATTAGTCAAGGGCTGGAGAAAACAAAAGAAAGATCACAATGACATACATATATGTACCTATATACACACACAAATTTACATTTCCTTATGAATCAAATAGGGATTTATACATTCAAACAAGCTATAATTTATATAACTAATCAGCTAATATATCAGCCTCAGTTATATCAGTCTATATATGCTTAATTACAGCAACATAAAACATTGTATCAAATCCTTCACAATGCCTAATCTTTGTCTAACAGTAGGAAGTTGTCACACTTCCTTAACTATGTTACTATAGATAAAGCTACACAATTTTCCAAGTATTGACTTCAGCTGTGAAGTGTAGCAAGCCTTAAATTGCCAAAATCTACATTAATTATGTTTATAAGGCAAGGAATAAATTCTGATCTGGTCAAATATAATACATGCTTACAAACATGAAAATCACTAAACATGATGTAGACAGATGGAGACACAGATCCATCTGCCAAAAATATACAGGAACACCTGCATTAATAGCCTTGCCATCACAAGAAAAAAAAAAAAAAAAAGATTATTCACTTAAGCAAGTCTGATGTATTATAGGCTTACACAGTAGTTGGTATAAAAACGATTTGCCATTCTAAATGGATCTATGAATGACCATTAGTACTAACTGTCTTTTTTCTGATATATCAGATGAATTAGCCATGTTCTCTCCAGAAAGAAAAGTAATACTGTCATGTAGTGTATGTCAAGGATTCCATTTAAAAGAATTCCTCCATCTGATTTGTCATAACAAAGCAGTAATGTTTTCCCTGAAAAAGCTAGAGAGAGAACAAGAAAAAAAAAATGTGATCAAGTTATACTTAAGTCCTCAAAAGTACAAGTCCATTATTGTAAATTGATATTTCTCTTTCACCAATTTCCATCAAATGAGGGTATTTTAATCTGCAGTGTAGATGAAGGCACTTTTTTCCTTTTAACTGCTATTACCCAGCTTATGATGATGATTATTGTTGGAAGATGCTATAATTATAAAGATTAATTAGTAGTCAGAGCAATAGAAGCACATATCTTATATTAGCCATGTGTCAGATTCCAGGACTGAAGCTTTCAAATACAGAAATAAGATTAGAAAATCACAGTGCTTGATAGGTCAGGCAAGAATATGAAAATGTATTTTTTTGTCATTAGGAAGCTTTTGTGCTGATATGTAAAAATGGTAATGAGTCTTCTTCCTCTTCATCAGAAGATCTTTTTAAGTTTGTAAGAACTCTTTAAGTGCTAATTAGGTAAGAACCCATCAAAAATCAAATTAGGAATAATTAACACTCATTGTCACTGCTAAGGAAAATAAAGGATAGAAACATGTTTGGCAGCATGCAGACTTTTACTGAGGTGTTTTACTTGAAATGAGCGCACATCAAAGTACTTTACTGTGCAAGAATTCAAAAATCCCAAATTACACGTTTTCCTTTATATAAATTAATCATTATTCAAGCAGAGGCCAGAAGTTCTTACAAAGAATAGCTAAAGATATACTATGTTGTATGTCGTTATTAGAAACAAAAGTTTCCTGAGTAAGCTAAAACTTTTGGCAATATGGTACGCATATAACCACAATTACAGTCAAAGATCAGGTGTGCATGTGAGGGGGGAGTTTGAGCATGTTTTTTGTTAATATTTTGTTCTTTGTTAATATGAACACAATAGAGATCAACTGAACAGCAACATGTTGCATTTCTGCTGGTTTTTCTTAAAGCTCTTTGCAAACAAATGTATTAACCATCAAAATATTTGCTTTATAAACTCAACAGGCACATGCACCAACAAAATTACTTCTGTATGTCCTCTGTCAGTGGTGGTTTGTTCACATTTGCATATGTTTCTTAGCTACCTAGGAAGATGAGCAAGTTGATTTCCAGAAGACAATAAACTGTCATGAGGAACAAGAACATTGAATTTCTTAGAAAAACTCATTTCCAAGCCAGAAATGAAATGAGATTTTTCATGACTTCAAGTATCTTCTTGTGAGGACTTAGCAACGAGAGATGGCAAGGGAGCTTGGTGATAAAATATAATGCTGATAAGAGATTTTATATCATAGAAGGTTCTGTAGCAAGAAAAAACACAGAAAACAACAGCAGAGCCAGGCAGACTATGACTGATATAAACAATTAATAATTTAATACATGTCCTTATCACAGTTCTTATGTTCGTGATCCCCACTAACACTTCTCTGTTTATGATTTTATTTTCTCTTCCCTTTACCTTCCATTTTCTTTGCCTCTTACTGGGCTGATAGTCACTTAAATTAAGTAGCTTTTCAAATAATTAGCACTATTAAGAAACTACAAAATATTTAACTCTGAAAACTGTATTATATTGGGAGTCACTCTATTTTTATCAAGAAATGCATTTACACCTCCTGTATATTCTACAGAACCGTACGTCCTGTCAAGCACACATTTATCAATTGATAGCTTTCATCTGCAGGGCTCTAGCCAGCTTTAAGTTTTCAGAAGTCTTTCTTTACGTTCCTGTATCTTCCAAACATAAGCAGGTCATGTAAATTAATTAACATCTATAGAAGTTTCATGTCTTCTACAATTTTCCTAAGGAACTACTGAAGCGTTGAAGGTGTTTTAAACCTACCTCCGGTTAAGCAGTCAAACAAGTCCAAAGGACAGATGAAAGCTGTCTACATTTTATAATCTTTTCCCAGGAGTTCTAGCCAAGGGACTCACTTCAAAGTCCCAGACCTGGAAATCATTAATTCCCTAAGCAAGCTAACAAGCAGACCAAGGAATCTTCTACATGTGGCATGGCATCCTCTTCCATTATACATTTATTTAAGGTGAAGTATTTATACAGAAGTTTATCAAAATGTTAGAATTTCTGCTTCCTGAGAAGTTCAAATAAAAAGTTTATTTCAATATGAAACACAGGAATTTAAAGTAGTTCATCAGAAACAAATATAATCCTTACCTCCATCCTCCACCATCACAAATTTCACATTAAATGAAACAAAGCCTGAAGCCAACTATAGTTTCTATCTCTCCTTAAAGACTAGGTTTGACAATGACAGCTGACTGTCATTGCATCAAAATCCTCAGAGAGTTTGCAAATGAGATAAATTTCCCTGCTAAAAGCACATGTGAAGACAACTGTAAATTTGTCATTCTTCAAGAGGTGGGGGGCCCCTGATCAATTAAGTGTAGCCTCACTCACTTGCCTGCCCTCCCCCCAGCCCCAAGTCTTTTTAACAATGAGAAAATACATAAAAATAATACTATTTCTTGCTAAGCACAGTTATCCTCCCTAACTCTTAACTTGCTGGATTAGATAGATTAACTGCTCAGATGCTGCAGTTTTTAATTTATGATATTTTCTGTTGTGAAGACAAGAAATTTGCATCAGAGAAAGATGATGGTAGGATCAGCAGATTGGAGAAAGGGCTCAAGATGCTTCATTTTAGACAAGATAATGCATTCTAAAAAAATTAGACTTTTAGTACTCTTCCTCTTTTCACATTATGTTTCAGTACAATCCAAAATATAGATTCCAAAGCTTAGGTTAAGAGTAGATTGAGTACATTAGGTTATTGTTGTGTTGTAGCTTCCAGAGGACATTTATTCTACTTATGCTAAGTGGATTTCTACTCAGTCTAAGAATGCACTTTGACATTGTAAGTTCATGTAAGAGCCTAAACAGGAGAAGACTGAATTTTCCAAGACTAGAAGAAAAAGACTTGTTTGTGTTTGAGACAAACCCAAAGTACCACAGCAATCTCCTGCCCTAGGTTCTCAATAATAATTGCTTGACACCATCATGGAATTTCAACAAAGCTCTACTATATACATCCAGTTTTAGCATTTCTCAGGGGGAATTAATTTCTGGCCTCGGTTTGCGACTTTGTATGGAAGAAATAATACTGAATGGATACAGAGAGTTGTCAATCAGTTAAGTTTTGACAAAGCGAAAGTTTCAAATTATATTGTGGTTTTGTGTGTATTAAATCATCAGTATTTTAGAGCTAGAAATACTTTTGTGTCAGCGGTTAAGGTCCGTTCTGAAGTTTAGACAAGAGATAATTGAGGACCAGAACCACATCTCCAGCAGAACCATTTTATTTCACGACCTAAATTCAAAATGTGTTTCCAGCGAACCTATAGGGACACATGCATACACACAGTATAAAAAATACCTATGTTTTCTTCTGTCCTTAATTTACAATAAGGACTCCTCAGTACTTTAAGGATTAGGGTAGTTTCAGAATGATCTCTGTAACATTTCTGGTGTCAGACACAACTCTGTCAGGATACATCTGTGTTGCATTAAATATATTTAATTTACCTGAAACAAATTGATATTAATTAAAGAACCTTAAAGATGTCAAAAGTCCACTAGAATTTTCAAAATTGCTTTTGGCAAGAAACAAAGATTAGCGTATTTCTTACTTGAGGAACTCGGTGAATGCTGTGAAGACCCTTACAAGGACAACAAACATTGGAGTTATTTTTGTCCAAATGGTGTGAAAACCTATGGTAGTATCAAATTTGCTGCTGAACCAGCCCTTACATTATTTGCAGAATATGTGCTTTTTTGAAGAGGGTTTTTTGTTTTATTGGTTTTAGGGTTTTTTTTTGTCTGTACCTTGCTAGGTACAGGCAAACCTTTCCCTACCTTTCACACAGTTGTTTGGCCAAAGTTATCCATGCCCTTGTCACCTAAATCCTAGATAACTTTAACATGATGTGTGTGGAAGTATATGAACAAAGGAGATAATGCATATTCAGAATGCAAATCACCTTTGAACCACCATGACAATATCTGTACCCTGCTTTCATTCTTCCAACTCATCCCATTCTACTTCTAGTTTTTTTCTCCAAGACAACCTGCACAGTTGGTTGTTATAGTTATAAAAAGAAGAATCATCAGGGTGAAAGATTACAGTCCACTGCCTTTTCAGGCAATCACGTCATGGAATCTGATTTTAAGCATATCAAGATTTAGGACAGAAAAAAGAAACAAACACTCCTCATTCTTAGTTAGTGGATTTTTACTGTCCCAACTGCCTGGAAGAAACATCTACACCAGGTAACCTACCAAGAAAACTGTATTTTCCAAAACTCTATGCATTATAATGGTTAAAAGGAAAAAAAAATTATTATTTTTCACTGTGGTGCATTGACCTTGGCTGGGGGCCAGGGGCCCACCAAGCCACTCTGTCACTCCCCTTCTCAACTGGACAGGGGAAAGAAAATATAATGAAAGGCTCTTGGGTCGAGATAAGGACAGAGACATCACTCAACAACTACCATCACAGGCAAAACAGACTCAGCTTGGTGAAATTAATTTAATTTATTGCCAAAATTCAGAGAAATAAACCCAAATCTTAAAATACCTCCCTCCCACCCGTCCCCTTTTCTTGGGCTCAACTCCACTCCTGATTTTCTCTACCTCCTCCTCCCGGTGGCACAGGGGGACGGGGAATGGGGGTTGGGGTCAGTTCATCACACCTTGTCTCTGCTGCTCCTTCCTCGTCAGGGGGAGGAGTCCTCACTCTTCCCCTGCTCCACCGTGGGGTCCCTCCCACGGGAAACAGTCCTCCATGAACTTCTCCAACGTGAGTCCTTCTCACAGGCTGCAGTCCTTCACGAACTGCTCCAGCGTGGGTCCCTTCCATGGGCTGCAGTCCTTCAGGCACAGCCTGCTCCAGCGTGGGTCCCCCACGGGGTCACAAGTCCTGCCAGAAAACCTGCTCCAGCGTGGGCTCCTCTCTCCACGGGGCTGCAGGTCCTGCCAGGAGCCTGCTCCAGCACGGGCTTCCCGCGGCGTCACAGCCTCCTTCGGGCATCCCCCTGCTCCAGCGTGGGGTCCTCCCCGGGCTGCAGGTGGAGATCTGCTCCCCCGTGGACCTCCCTGGGCTGCAGGGGGACAGCCTGCCTCACCATGGTCTTCACCACGGGCTGCAGGGGAATCTCTGCTCCGGCGCCTGGAGCATCTCCTCCCCCTCCTTCTGCACTGACCTGGGCGTCTGCAGGGTTCTTTCTCTCACATGTTCTCACTCCTCTCTCTGCCTGCAGTTGCCGTTGCACAGCAACTTTTCCCCCTTCTTAAATCTGTTCTCCCAGAGGCGCTACCACCGTTGCTGATGTGCTCAGCCTTGGCCAGTGGTGGGTCTGACTTGGAGCCGGCTGGCATTGGCTCTATCAATCAGACATGGGGGAAGCTTCTAGCGGCTGCTCACAGAAGTCACCCCTGTAACCCTCCCTGCTACCAAAACCTTGCCACACCAGGTTTTTGTAAATAGACACAATTGCCATCATAACGGCAGAAGACAGTAATTTGCTAGACACAGATACTTGCTAGCCTGATAGAAAAAGCTAATGGGAGTGAAGAATTAGTTGCACCTTAGTCCCCTTGAGGGAAAGACATTTAAGTGCAACTGCTTCAATAAATACTATTCTCATATAGACATAAATTGAGTGCAGTTTGTCAATTAAACAGGCAAACTGTACCTTGAAGAACCTAAACAAAGAGAAACTAAATCAGGTCCACTGAAATGTCCTCACCAGGCTCCCCAAGTAGATGAATAGGATAATTAATTTCATTTTATCTACAGCCTTTGTTAAGAATTATCCATTATTACATTGTGCACTAGCGATAAAGCTGTCTGTGCTACTGATCTAACAAATTAATTTCTTCCAAGCCTTTCACTTTTCTCTGGTCGGAAGGTATAGAGTTACAAATAAAGTGGGACATCATCCTCAGCACCTTCCATTCTAACTGCCCAGCCTGAAAGCACGTTAATCTGCTGTTACTTCTATATTGACCTATCCTAGTCACAACTTCCAAAAAAGCCCTTATCTGAGGTAATGGACAGTGGAATTTAGGAACTTCCTAAGCCCTTGTGAGCATCATACCACGGTAGAATGATTGTCTTTTAGAAGGTGAAATCAGATTCAGACTGCCGCTAGGAAGTCCAGGCATGAGACACTTGAGTTTCAGAGTAGGACAAATTGCCCTGAGAGGTCCTCAGTGGACTGACACATCTATATTGCACAATATTATAAATGTTATAGAACAACATTTCTGCACAGCCTGCTTCAAACAAGAGTGTTCATGAATATTGGTTTTCATTTTCAGATGTCACTTTTGAGAGATCTGTTACATACTGTACTGATGATCTAGACTGACTGAGGGATTCTTCCTTTAAAAACAAGTGTGCTGACTTATACTGCTGGCAAAAAAATTTGAGGCCTCTTCAGTAAAGAACCAAAAATCCCTTGAGGCCCTGCTGTGCTTAGAAAAAGCCAACATGCAGTGTAAAGCTAATACTTTCTCACATCAGACTCTCCCCTCAATCTTTTTTTTTTCAACATGACTAAATACCTGTGTTCAAAATGCGATCAATTATTTTACTGTATCAGCCACTGACTACACTCAGATGTTATCAGCTCTTCGTAAAGCTTGCAAAAGGAAAAGATAGAGACTTCTGAGGAAATAGAGGGGATGTAAAGGTAACAGCAAGGATGGACAATGTCCTCGGACATATGTGCTCATCTATAAACAAGTGGTACCTGTAGCATGTGTGACACTTTGGAAATTCTTTACACTGGCATAAAAAACAATGGGTATTAATGGAAGGTTATTTCTTCTCAGCCTGGAGACAAATAAAGTCTGACTTCTGGAAATTAAAGTTTTAAAAAGGTTTGCAAATTCTAATCAAAACTTTCTACACTTGTGGACACTTTGACATTTCCCAACATCACCTTTGATCATGTTGACATTGAAGCATTCCTGAAATGAACACAACAATTAACATTGCTTTAATCACTATTATAAACCTACTGAGAGCAGTCTTTGCAATAAAATTGGCATATTAAATATATGAAAAAAATAATTGCAGGTGCAACTAAACATGATTAATGATCAGACAACACCTTGCACATGAAAAGAATATTAAATAGTTTTGCACTGTTGTCAGAGCCAAGATTATTAACACATTGGCTTGTTTGTTTGAATAGAGCATAGAGCAAGAGGACAAAGAATCCTCAGAGATACCAAGCACTATTTGCATATTGTTTTATAAAATTTTCCACACATTTAAAACATAGGTATTTGTGAAGTGCGCTGGATAACAAAATATGTGTAATGATACAGCGTGATAGGGAGCACCTGAGACTCTGTGAGGCAGCTTTCATCTGAACTTTAATATAGTATACAATTTTCTTTCTGGAAATAAAGGTCTGGCAGGCTTCTGTTGGAAATTATTTTGTAGATAATGGTTTCCACTGTCTTCAGGACCGAAGGTGGTGTTGTAAGCTTGTTATTTTGAGGCCTGGACTTTACTATCTGCCTGCTCATCTTGTAGCAAGTTTTTCTCCATAAAATGACGCAAAACAAAGAAAAATCAAACTTTTCTGGCAAAGGGGGAAAGAAAAATCACAAGAAGTTGTAAAGTTTAATATTTGTTTTGCCTCTTTAGAATTGTTTATTGAATTAAAGACAGAAATTATCATCATCTTGAAAAATATTTAAAATAAAACTAAAAGATCTATACAGAAGTTATTACTGTCTTTTGCTCCTACTTTTTGTAGTTCATGAGGAATTAGTTATGAGATATACAATTTTTTTATAATTTCGTAAAACTATTTTTATAGAATGTTCAGTGTAGTCAGTATATGCTCAATTTCAATACACTCAGCAATGCTGTGATATTGCACTGTGCTTTCTTTCAGTTATGATTCCAAAATACTTATGAAGTTCCTTAGGCAGATGTTACTTTTAATTAACATCAGCATGTGGAAAACTTATCGCGGTACATGATAAATGCTTTACGTGTCAATTGCTAATGGTATATAGGTCAGCTTTACAACTGAAAATTATTGTATATACTTATATTGCTAAAGCTGAATACCAAAAATTTCATGTTAAGCTAAAGGAGCCAACATGCCAGCACTATTTCCAAGTTTTCTATTTTAATGTCTCAGTGAGGAGCAGCTCACTTAGACCATCTAACTCCTGAACGTAAGACTGAAGTTTGTGCTTTCCTTCCACCTTACCCCCCGTTTTTCCTAACCATTACCATTGTGTTTTGATACTGGAACACAAAAGCGGGTCTGAATAATTTATATTTAAAGTTTTGACTAAGCACATGGAATTTTAGCACTTTCTTTAGACTACTATTATGTAGAAGGATAAAAATAGATCCAGCACATATTTTCATGCTGACATATTCTTAGATTTTGTAGACCTTAAAAATCATACAATAGTGACAATGAAGAGTTGGGTTGGGATAATTTTTTTTTTTTCACTCCCTCTCTATTTTTTTTCCCCACTATACCTCTTCTGCAAGTATGAAGTCCCTTAATACAGCCTAACATTTAAAAAAAAAGTTGTCAAGATCAAGGGGGCAAAATTGGGATTTTTAAAGCAAAATAGAGACAGGTGGAATTTACATTATTGCTTTATTTTTAATTATAGTCTTAAATTCCTTACCTTACAGAACTATTTATAATCAAATATAATTTGCAATAGTATTCTTCATTTAAAAATGCCTTTTGGCAGTAAATCTGTATTAGTTTTAGTTGCTTTGTAAGCTGTAACAGAGAGACGTGTTGCAATACAAATACAAATTTCACAGTGAAATATTCACAAACATATTGACTGAATCTGATATATATTTATGCATGCACGTGTTTTGAACATGTCAATCCTTGTGCCTTAAAATCTGGAAAAAATTAATCTCAAAAATAAACACTGCTAAAAATTTTGCTGAATGAGAAGAAACTACTAAATTGAAACAACCCAGAGCATAATATGATATAATGGATCATAAAGAAATTTGATTTGGATGTTAATCCTAACTGAAAATGTACTCTAAATATATCAAGTGATTTAGAATATTTGCTTTAATTGTATAAAGAATTACAAATATGCTTAAATGTGACACATTTGAACCAGGAGGTACCCATCATTTAATGTGAAATTTAAAAGTATTTTCAAGTAGTGGGTAGGACAATGTTGTTAGTATATTTATTAAAACATTTATTTAAAAAAATTAAAATATTATATACCTAATGGCTTAACCTAGTTCCTAACTAACCCCTGCTGTTGGTTTTGAAAAGAACCTCACCTATACTGAGCATGCAGGCATAGCAATGAGAATAGAGCCTATCATGACAATTTTAACATTAGCCTACATAAGATAATGCATTTGAAATCAGATTTTCTTTATTGCTATTTTGAGTTACAACAATTCAAACCAGACTACTGTACTATGGTGGTGAATTTTTCTACTTTTTCTTGGCAGCTACAAAGAAACGAGTTAGTCTCGGCTGACTCAAATGATGCTTCTAATTTAAGACATATGCTGTGAAAGTTTAAAGAACTTAATGAGACACAGGAAATGAAATTACCTTCACCAAAATTCACATATGTCCTCTTTGTCAACTATGACAATGGATAACTATTTATTTTATATTATTTTCAAAGAAAGAAAAGGGTTTGATGAATAATTTTCATGGAGTTACGCTCCCTTGCAAGTGAAAAGAAACTTAAATAGAGAAGGCAGATACAAATATAAATAGAAGTGGAAAAATTTAAAAACAAGAAGGATTGGCTTTAGCTCCCTGGCTGTGGGACAACTTGCTTAGTTGAATTGCTGGAAAGGTTTAGCATTTGAAAGCTTAATTGGCTAGTGTGAAGCAGAGGGGATTTTTTTTTTTTTTTTGTTAGTTAGTTGGGGGTTTTTTTGTTCACGGTATTGTCAACTTCCTCCAAAAAGGTGAATTTTTTTGGAGGTCAGGTGGGTACCCCTGAAATGAGGGGGAAAAATGATTCTTCTGTTGAGGGTAACTAAATCATATGAAGGAGCTGCAAGCCTGCAGCTCATAGTGAGACAGATTTTGGAGAAAGCCAACAGACAGAACTCAGAAGTGATGAAAAAGGATTTCCTAAGGTATTCTGCAGAAGTTGTTGCAACTCAGGAAGTCAGAGTTGGCTGAAACCAAGTTTGAAAACAAGGACCCGTTCCGAAAAAGCACAGGAGCTAAAGTTATTTATAAACTGTTTCTTCTTTCATTCTAGCTCTTTCTCTCTAGTCAGTTTGAGATTATTTTTAATTTAAAAAGTTAATTATCAGGATCTGCATTATAATAAAAGTTCTGTTTGACTTATGGTCCAGTCAGAGCAGACCTATATGTCCTATATGGTTCTGTCTAAAATTACCCCCATTACTGTGAGTCTTGGCCAACTTTCTGACAGAACTGTACAGCTGTACTTGTAGAGATTTTACCTTCTCTACAGCTGAGGGTTTTGATCACTTTGTTTTCCTCTTTAGCTTTGATTTTTGATAACATGCCAACTAGCAGACACTTAAAGCTAAGGGGGTGATGAGTCTTTTTTTTTCTTTTTAATGATGTGGTCATCTATCTGACAAATTTATATGAATCCAGCATTTCATGAATGACCATAAAATCATGTTGTATAGCTTTATAATAATTATGACTTTTCAACTTTCTGGATTTGAATCAGTGATAGTATCGAAGAGGAGGTTTGTGTCTTGGTCAATAATGGCTCTTCCATAATCCAGCAATGATATTCTTAAAAAAATAAAAATATATACCCCTTTTTTAATAATATTATGAAACAGGAAGGGTAAGTCAGGTATAATGTTTTGAAACAAGAAGGGTAAACCTGGTCTTACAAAATACACATTAGTGGAAATAATTTAGCTAAAGGAATGAAATAAGCCAAGGAAGGATGCATGCCTAGGAACCAACTTGCTTGCTTTGACAGAAGCAACCATAAAAGACCAAAGAGTATTTTGCTGCACTTGTTTTTAGCAAGAATAATTTCTTTTTAGGAAGAATATTTTTTTTTTTCTTTTTTTTTGCCAAGTTCTAAGCCTTCATTCATAGAGGCCAGATTATTCTGGTCAAAAGTGTCATCCAATCATTAGTATAATGAAAACAAGGTAAAGGATTATACATATAATAGCCACCAAGAGAGATGTACATTTACAACCCATAACAATTATGTAGATATCTAGATTGTAGACATAATAAACAGCCACAGGAGGGAGGGAGAGACAAACAATTACTCTAATGGAGAGGGAGATATTGTGATTAACATTAAATGCTACCCACAGTGAGGTATCTGTAGTAAGAATGACATACACGACAGCCATATAAGACACACTTGCCTTCTGGGGACGCAAGATAGTGAGAATAATAAACAGGGTATTCTACATCAGTAGAAAAAGTTCCATAGATTTATGGAGTTGTAAGAATATATCTGCTTTCCACATAAGCCAGAGTAATTTCTTTTTGGTGAACCTTCCTTTTCAGTGTCATTTTCACTTAGGAAATAAAAGCACCTGACGTTACAAATAATTGTTGGAAAGGGAGAGAAAGAGGAATGGAGAAAGGCAGCAGAAGAAAATCCAGCACTAGAACTCCAAAACAGGCAAATTTGTTTGGGCTGCTCATTATGGATCATACTGAAAAGTGAAAGCCTATCATTTTGTCATTAATATATTTGAGACAGACATATTCTTCCATAGAAAACTAGATTTCTGAAAACACGCAATACATAGGAAGAATTGAACTTCAAGAAAATATGAATAAAAAGAGTATGACTTCTCATGAAGAGCACGATTTACCACTTTATCCATGAAGGCTGCTAATTTGAAAAGTACAGATGAGATCTTAGATAATGACATCTACAAGGAAAGTGGTGTATGATGTTAAACTTCCATGCTTTGCTGAGCTATTTAATGACACCCATTTGCTTGCAACAGATTTTTTTCTGAACTGGTATATGGGAGTAGTTAAATTTCATTAATGATTGGAGGTGGACCTCTGCAATGTTCTCCTGTTTAACAATGCAGTTTTCACTATATGAATATCTGGCCAAAATATTTTCTCTGATTGCAGTGGTTTTTTTGCTTGGGTTATTAACATTTGATGTGTAACACAACTGTTATTAGAATAAAGTTATGTAATTAGCATGCAAGCAGGAAGGAAAACCTGACTATTTGCCAGTGCTTATAATTGTAGGTTTTTCTCATCAATATCCTGAACAATAAGGTATAAAATAAATGCAAGATTAAAACAATGTACTTATTTAAACTGGAGATATACTCAGCAAGGGTGTATATATCATAGCTCTCTTTTTATATTTTAATACAATTATGCACAAGGCCCACCAGTGTGGAAATTCTCCAAACAGAAGACAAGGCCCTGCCTTCTCTTACACAATAGGTTCAACCATGAGAAGTTCATGGAGTTTTTGAAAAATGTATACTTGAAGTATTCATCTGGTAGAGCTGCTGTTATTTAAAGCAAGTAAAAGCTTCATAGTAATACAGTTCACTCAACCCCAATATCTCCTTTACATCTAATCTCTTATTAATTTGAATTAAATGTGAACTAGCCACAACATTCAAAGCTAACTTGAAACTTAAGAAGAGTTTTTTGGGACTGGATTTTCATTATTTCAATATCCTGAAATCGATACCCATATCTAAGACTAAAAGTGCAAATATGAGAACATGCAACTTAATTGAGACTAATAAATCATTATCACTTGATCAAATATTGTGTTGATGACAGATTCCCATTCATAAACATCCAGTTTCAATTGCTAATGTATCAAAAACTATGCTTTGTTTTATTTCTGTGGCTCTGGATGGAGATGTAAGTCCTGTCTTCAAACAAAATAAAGTCTGAAGACTGATAACAAGAACATTAGTAAGATAAGGGGCTTTAGAAGTGGAAGGAAATAGAGATATTCTTTGTTATATTCAAATCTTTGACTGTAGGACTCAAAGCATTGATTAAGATGACTTCTCTGACCTCACTGAATTGCTGATGTTGAGAAAGAGCGAAAATTCCAAAGGCAAATCAGAAATGAATGCTAATTTAGACTGCATAATTTAGCCTTTCTTTCTTTTCTGTGAGGATCTAAAAATCCTAGACACCAAACTTGGATGATACCACTACCCTCCTCTAAACCTACAGGTTCCTTTTTTATTATTTTTACTGTTATTACATATAGATATAAAAAGAGCATATGTTACACATCCTAGTATTTTTCTTTTTGTAAGCTGTACAAAGACTGGTGTGACATAGGTGAAAAAGAGAGGAAAAATTTGTCTTCCCTATGCCTTGTTCACCTTCATACATGTTATTCCTAATGGATGTGCACCTTCCTCTGAATGGTTTCTTCTGAATATAGTAGTGGTGAGCAAATCAGAAGATGCTATTGTAATACAACTTCACTGTTTTTAAAAATCTTTTGAATTTTGAATACTACTGTTCTTCTTTAAGATATTATTGCCCAATAGCCTACTCTTCTGCATCCATAATGCTTTAATTCAGTGAGGAAAGCAATTTGTTTTATCTCAGGCAAAGTGCACGTCTAAAGCTTTCCACATAATGCTAGGAAAAGTTTAGTAATAGCTAATACTGACAAGTCACAGAAGATCACAAATACCATTTTAAAAATCAAACAGTAGTCATACTATTAGTAGTTTTTTATTATTTTCATCTTCAGGTGTTTCTATAGTAGCTGATTCTTTAAAACAAAATAAAAGAAAAAAAAATTTGTCAGTCTTTCATAATTAGGAGGTGATTAATCAAATTTGCTGCAACTCATTTTGATGATTTTCCTCTGATGAAATGGATCTTGTCTTTAACTAGTGGATGATAAGTGCTGATAACAGAGGACATTTTAATCACTGAGTACTGATGATAGATGGTTTGCCTGTTTAATTGAATTTTTACTTGACAGCATATTGTCTTTGAGAGTACCGTGATTTGGAACTGTCACTAGTTCATAACAGTGAAACTATTGACTTTATTTCCCAATTGCAACTGGAAAACTGAGCATTTGAATCTTATTTTTCTCTACTTGCTTATCTGGAATTTTGTATGTCAAAATATGGAAAACAAAGAGTACACGGACACTGTCAATATTTGGTAATAGAAATACTATTATTCCATAGCCACTTAGTTGATTATGCAGATTTATAAATTCATTTGTGTGATGTTTAAAAAAAATGTAAACATTATGTAAGAATTAAATTATGGTATTCTAGGTTTTTTACTAACATTTTGATTAACTGTTGGTGATGGTCTCTAATAGACTGTGTCATAGCACATTCAGAACTTAACTCTGATTCATTACTATTTTGCCTAATTTGAAGAAAGGGTCTACATAAAAATTGGTGAATTTGTTAATGAGAAAATAAAAGGGGCATTAGAAAGAAATAAATCTTTGTAAGTGCAGAGTATTTAGAGATCTGTATTAAAGAATGTAGGAAATACAACAAAAAAAAGTCAAAAGGAATCTGACATAGCTAAAGAGCAAGGCAAAGTAGAAAATGGTGGGAAAGGAATCCTTCACTGAATGTTGAGTTTAAAAAAAAAAAGAAACTGTCCTCATCTCAGAAAAATTAAAAGTAAACACATATAAAGTCGGGCCAAACCCAGTTTGGGCAACAAATAAGATGAAATATAAAAATCAAATAAAAATGTCTTTGTTCAAATATATAAAAGCAGGAAGCCTTCCAGAGAGTTTATGTGAAGCCAACAGACAATCCAGATACAAAATATACTACTATAGAAGAAAAATTCAAATGACCTGCTTATATATCTATTTCTTGTGCAAGAACGTCAAAGAGATTCACCGGTCTTCATAAAGGACTCATTAGCTGATCCCTCCTAAATAAAGAGTCTGTAGAAGCAGTTACAGAGCAGACAGACAAATGTGAAAAATGAATTAAATAAATGCAGCAGCTGCCAGGATTAGGTGGTATTTTACCTGTAGCTATAAAGGAACTGAAATCTGAAATAGCTAACCTACTATCATGTAAAATGACACAATTGTTTTTCTAAGATTCCGTAAGTCTGAATAACTGTAACTGATAAGCCTGATATTTCTATCAGGAAAATTAATACGATATATAATAAAGAAGAGAGTTAGGGTGCTCATAAATGAACAATATATTAGGCAAGAGTTGTCATGGTTTTAAAAGTTATCTCATAAATTTTCTGCAGTTCCTTGAAATAACCGTAGCAAATGTATGAACAAAGGAAATCAGTTAAAAATCTCTTTCGGGACTTTAAGTAGACTTTTGATGCGGTCCTCATTACCAAAAAGGACATACAGAATAAAAGTAAATAATCTGTTCCCACAGTGAAGGTCACCTATGAACTCCCACCAGCTCTGTATTGTTCAATGCACTCATTCACAACGTGAAAAAAGCTGTGAATAGCAGTGACAGAATTTGCTTATGATCTTAAATTATTCGGGATAGTAGAGACAGAATCTGAATCTGAAGAACTGCGGTATGTCCTTGCACTACTCAGTGATTAAGCAATAAAATGTCATTGTGGAAATTGAATGTAGTTAAATACAAAGTATCCCTCACTCCACTCCATCAATTTTAAGTTTACACATACAGTAATGGGCTCAGAGCCTAACTGTCAACATTCAGGAATGAGACATTTAAGTTATGATAAGTAGTTCTATGAAAACACCAACTCATTAGCAGCCAGCAGAACAAACTGAATCCTACAAACTATTGGGAAAGAAATAGCAAATAAAATGAGAACATCATTATGCAGCTGTAAAAATGAATGGACTCCATGGACCAGCATATACAGTAAATTTCCCATCCTCTGTCTCAAGAAAGATACAGTAAAGCTGCAAAGGATTTAAAAAAGATACCAAGGATGAGCAAAAGTATATAGCATGTTCTGTACAGAGTATTATTGAATAGATTAGGCTGAAAAATTCATGAGTGAGGGAGAAGGCCATGGAAAGCTATTTAATGATATGAGATCTGGAGAGCTGAACAGTGGTAATGAACCATCATTCCCTTCACCACATGAAGCATCTTCTCAATTGCCGCTTTCTTAAATATTTTTGTAGTCACTATATGCGAAATATGCTGTGTAAACGCATTTACTACAAAAGCCTTCATACCTCCTGGTTTTAAGCTTGTGTGGTATATTAAATAAACCTGTTGATGACAGGTTATAACTTGCCTTTTCTACTAAAAATCCCAGAACTGTTACTCCCTTGATGACTGATAATACTGCTTTTAGAATTTTGCTTTTTTCCTGACTAATGAGGAAAAAGAAGGAAAAAGACTTATTTTGTCCTGTTTCTTGAAGATAGGATGTCAAGGAATGGACTAGCCTTGAAGATGCTTGGAAAATGCCATAACTTCCCCACAGAAGGCTAACTAGTAATATTCAGGAATATAAGAACAAATAAATTTTTTTTTTTTTTAAAGGTGTGAGGGAGAGGTAATGGCAGCAATTTTAGAACAACATCTCAGAGGAGGGGATTAATTTTTAGAAATAAAGGCCAGTTGTTCTTGGCCTTATGAAGTCTCATGGAGGGTGTTTTTCCAGAGCTTCAAACTATATTGACTTTGCTACAGTTAAATTCCTTATCCTATTGAGTAAAGAAAAGAGAGTTAAGGGTATAAGTTAGGTGCAAATGAAGTCGTAAGGCATCTTCATACATGTGAAATAAGAGGAGAAGATGCATGGCAGCCTGTAGCCCTAACGTTATTTATCTCCTAATATATGCATGGATCTTTGTGAATGTAAAGAAGAATCCTTTCCTTTCTTTCCTTCTTTATACTGCCCATCGTCTGCATATGAATCCCTCCTTTTGCCTCTACTGAACCCTCCCCCCTAAAATCAGCAAGTCATTAACTGTTCATTTGTACTTACTTTTCTGGCCATGTTTTTGGTTTTCATTATATTTCATTGAAAAGATATCATCAAAGTTGCAACTGTAGCTGTGACTGAAAATTTTTGTTCTCTTCTGGTTTTTTTTGTTTTGTTTTGTTTTTTTGTAGTGACTGAACGCAAGTCCTGTATCTAACAGGTAGCACTAAACACAGATGGTATTTACCAGAGATCAACTTTGATGTATATGAAAAATGATAGAAGTGCAAATATTTTAATCTCATCTAAAAAGGCCAGTCAGTCCTTTGAGCTCCCAGAAGGTATTCAGAGTAATTTCAGAATTCTGATTTTATTCCTGTTTTCCAATTTTCTCCAATGCTGATTAGCTTTTAGAGACTCTCCCTGAGTATTCTGCGATATATTCAAAGATGCCATAAAAGGCATCTTACACTGCAAAAAGACAAATTAAATTAATTTGTCTAAATTCTTCTGACAAAAAAGATAATAGGGAGAGTAAAAATCTTTATGGGCATGTTGTCCTAAAATGTGGCTATGCTGACTCACAAAAGATAATATTTTAGTAGAGAGATCTGCACTCCAGAGAATTGTGATTTAAAAGGCTCTTGGTATTGCTAAATATAAAGGGATTCAAAGTACTGTGTAAGCAAATTTATGTCCAAGCAGTGTTCATGATCTAAATATTACATCATTGTTCCCAGAATGCTTGGTCACTTGTTGCTGTATTTTCAGCTTTGACTGACTGAGTTACATTTTGGGGGTTTTCTAAGCCAAGTAACAGTAAGTAACAGTAAGTAATAGTACCTACATTTACGACAATGGGCATTAATATCTTAATAGAGGTCATTCCCTGGACTCAAATTAAAATGTGTATTAGAATATTCACACTTAGGAAAAAAAATGCAACAGATCATTTTAAAAAAAACCTTCAGAGTTTAAAATTTGTGTTTGTCATATGCACTACTCTTGCAGTCAGCTATTGCTAAGTCTTTTAGTATATGAAGTACATATTAAGGCAGGAACAAGGCTGAAATCTTCTGATTTAGGGACTGGAGAGAATAAAAGCGTTATTGTTTTAAGGGACAGCAGGAGATTGCTCCTCTTTTCCCCATCTACGTTAACTGACAGTCCATTTCAGCGACACTGATACCTTAGATCCAATCTATTAAATAGTAAGTCTGCACATACTGCTAGTTTTATCTGTCTATCGGGGCTAAATGTACACTAATCCCTACTGTAGAATTGGAAATGGAATTTGGAAAGGGCCAGGAGAATTCACCCTATTGATTTACAGGCCAGGGCTCACTGAAGTTGCTCTGCTACTAACCAGGACTGATTATTTTTCAAATGCACAAGGAAGCGCAGACATTATCTATGTTCTTCGTCAGCACACTAGTTTGAAGTATCTGAGGATTTTTTTTTTTCATACCTTAAAGTAAAAATGATTGACTTTCTTAAAGCAGCTTCTTTGATTTTTATGTGTGCTCTACAAGAAACAACCTTTCTAACATTACAGTATTTACTTATTTTCCTTCCTTTTTTCTCGTTAGTTAGACTTTGGTGCAGTTGTAAAGAAAGGGAATAAAAGCATTTAGTATTTGGTATAACGCCTTAGTGCAAAATATAAGCTGGGGACTTCTAAAATATGCACTTAAAACCTTTTGCTAACCATTAAAAACATTTAGCAAAGGCTTGCTTGAATCAGAATCTTAGATCCAAATACTTCTAGGAAACTAGAACTCAGACCTGAAATCCATACTTGTGCTCATCTGTACAAGGACAAGAAAAGCAACTGGAAGACAAAATTATTTGCTCTAAACACATAGATACTTGGGGGTTTGAATACACATTTTGTTGTGCTAATGAATTATAGTAAAATGCACATGTGCATTTGCAAAGATACCTCAGAGGAAGTTGTGATATATTGGCTTATGTATTACTTTAATTTTCTACATTAATGTAAAATCTTAAAATGAGTTACTACGAATAGGAAGACTTGACACTTTGATGTTGGAGGAAAAACCTCTGCTAATATTTAGCAAAAGATACAAGCAGAAATCTCAGTGAATCTCATGGAAGAACAATCCCAAATCTGAAATGAATATTTTACAAGAACAGTTACTCCTCTCTAAATTAGTGATACATTAACTACTGAGGGTAATCTTGGATGTCAGGTTTACACCTGCATGGATTTTCCATTTTCAACATGAAAAATGTTTTCTGCTCCTAGTTAATTTAGGGAATACCTTGTTTGAAATTTTATACTGAGTTGTATGTATTTAGAGGAGTTGTGAAGATAGGAGAAGTGTTGTCATTCAAGATTTGTCCAAAACTGGAAATGGTTGCCTGGTTGGAGATGCATGTCTTCTTTTGTGAATCATTTATGGCTTTACATAAACCTTAACATGATGGCACTACAACCTCCAAATGTCACTGTCCTGTTAGTACAAATAAAATAGTATTATGATAAAAATTTAGTCTGTGAAAGTTCTAGGCCCTTAACATTACTTTGAAATAGACTATTACTTTTATCAGTATTCTGTATGGAGAAGAGGCTTGTTGAATGGGATTAACCAGCAAATCGAAACTCAAAAGTGAAGTTTCAAATATCCAAAATAGCACTAAGCCACCCATAAGCTCTTCAGTTTCTGTCCTCATTTTGGGAAAGCAGTATAAAGGATTTTTTTTCTACTGTGTTTCTGATTTAGCATATCAAAAAGCAAAATCAACTCCAACGGCTTTCGAGGCTGATGAAGGCTAAAACCTCTGAGCTATGCAGCATTTTCAGCAGTACAGTAAAAGCTTCCAAACTTTTGAATAGTGGGGAAAAGACAAAGAATTTCAAGATCAACCTATTGCAAATGTGCTATACTTAGTCCCTTTCTAGAGGGGGTGAAGGAAAGAATATTAAAGGCTTCTTCATTAAGACCGTTTTGAAAACTTTATAATTTCATTCTTTTCTTTCAAATTCATTTTTCAGAACCCATACAGGTAAGGAAATTTGGAAACCATATTAGGCATGAATTGGTTCCAGTAACAGCCAGCTGGGTTGAGGCCTTTAAAAGCCAATTGTGGCACATCTATGACAAGGGGCATCCTGTTGGGCTGGAAATTAGTAAATTAATGTGAAATTATAAGTAATTAGCTGCCACACTTTCACAAACCCTGTGAAAATTATTTAAAAACATCTAACAGCTGTTGGCTAATAAAGAGAACTAGTCTAGCTGCCGCAGAACATTTGAAGTGTCGCTAACAAAAATGTTAGCATTCTGTGAAGGATAGCTGCTACATGACGGCAGCAAGATCAGCAAAGATGGTGCTGAAGAACACGTGTCATCAAAACGTGGGTGGCAGATGTGTGAATCTAAACAGGTAACTCACATGCTGCAGCCTGAGTTTCTCTAAAGCAATTGTACAGTGACCGGTTAAACTCAGCTGAGGACTCTTCCCTCTTTTTAGTATCCCGTTGGGTTCACTAGGCTATTAGACATATATATGACTGTCCCCTACTTTCTTCCCTTTTGAAAAAAGCCAATGCTGTTCTATTGTTTGGCATTGATGAAAAAGTCCTTCGACTGAAAGTCTCTGTAGGACACCAGTATTCTGTGTCTTGATAAAGATGGGTTTATTATTCTTTTGTGTGAATTCCTAAGGAGCATTCTATGGACAATATTGCATGTTAGCTGAAGGTGGCATTTAATGATTGCAACATAAGTGTTACTGCTGCTGTGTTAATTTACAGTTTGAGTTTGTTTTGTTCTTCCCTTGCATGTGCTAGCAGCGTGTTTATATCAGGAATATGAGTTCCCACGATAAATGGCTAATTAGAGAAAACTTGACATGCCTCTCCAAATCCCAAATTAAAACAATTCTTCTCACCATAGGGTTATGCAGCTTTACATGTATTTAGGTCTTTAACTTCATTGTTATTACATTTTCTTTGCTGTTCTCCTGATCTTAGGATTAAGCAACGATCTATGATGGTGTATTATAAATCCTAAGCATAAATGTTACATAGCTTCTATCTCATTGATGCTGAAAAGGCTTTCCTTTTTCCCCTATGAAAATCACAAACTTTGCTGGGCAGCAATGCTACTGCTGAAAGCAGATACAAACAACGTATAGAGAGATAAGATTATTTCTGTAATGTATTACTAACAGATTTGAGAAGTATCTTGCATAACAGGAAGCAATGCCAGTCTTCAAAAAGGTCCTTCAAGAAAATCCTACTTGATACTGACAATATTTAATCTGTAATGTTTGAAATTCAGTCATAAAGTGAGCTGCTTATTCATCTAAGGATCACTGTAATAGGTCCCACTGAAAATATCCTCAGATTCCTATATAACAACAGGGTCTTCATGTTCTTACTGATGACATTGATTTCAAATATGGAAGAGATTTTTTTGCTCCAGAATTCTGCAGAGATTGATTCCGTATTAGAATTCACTGCTATGTGGGAACCAAACTGCAAATCCAAACATCTCTCCATTCCGAAGAACACTGGATTTAAATATTTATTTGGGATTTGAAGTCTTTGATACCATATTTCTCTTCAATTAGGTAGTGTATGAGGCTTAGTTAATGTAATCTCTTATTAATATTTTAGCTGAAATGAATTGATAAGAATTGTGCAGAAGTGCTGGCTTTTAGTCAGGTGTGTATCTGTTGTTATAAGGGGGATCTGAGATTGCACACACTCCACAACCAAACAGCTTTTGCATTTAAGAGACAAGAGTTTTGAGATTGTACTTGCACTTTGCAGAAAAAAAAGAAGGTGGAAGATGATTTCTGGCCTTCTAACAGTCCATGTGTGGCTGAGCAAAGATGCAGTACAAACCAGTCTGATATTGGCAATGATGAAGGAATACAGATTTTTGTTTGAAGGCAGAGTTCTTTTTGAAATTCTCAGAGATAAAAAATCCCTCAGATGTCTTGTCTTACAGTTCTTTTTAATTCCTGTACTTGGGGAAATACCATAATCATTCTATTAATGGCAACAGTCTTGCTGTACTCCAACAAAATCCTGGTCAGAGTGTCAAACAGAATACACTCATGCTGTGGCTGCATGTACTTCTATTAATTAGATGTGAAATTCTGAAGAAACTTGCTCCTCAAAAATAGGAGCACAGCTTTTTCCAGCAGATGACACTGTACTTCTCTCTGGAGAAAACATCCTATTGGGTGTTCAGACTCATTCTGACATACAGAGAAAATTAGACATCTATCTGCTTGCTACAGCAAGCAGTCATTTAAAAAATATTTACCTCCTGCAATAGCTCTTCCAGGGACAGTAGAGTTAGATGTATTGAGATACTGATGTATCTATTAGATAATATGGTTAGCGAAAGGGTTATATGCAGTCGGTGACTGGCAATAAAAAAAGCCAAATTTCAGTTTCTCAGATTTCTTGTAAAATTTTTTGAGTCCTTACCCAGAGACCTGTGAAAATGAATTAAACAACCTGAGTGGTCACTAAGTACTACTTCTCTACTCACAAATATAGCTATGCAAACGATTCAAGCAGGAAGCTCTTACTGAGGGAAGGAAGACCGAAAAAAAAAAACCCCCAGAAAAGAAAAGATTGACATTTCGTTTAGAAAGCCTGAGCCACCCATAGTATTCAAGGGTACTTCTTTGTCCAGACAATGCTGTCCTCCTAAACCTGAGACCAGTGCTGCAGGAGGTAGGTCTTACTCTTCCTCTCTTCAAATTTTACTTTGCTCATACTTCAGTGTCTGCGTTGAAAGGTCCAGCTGCAGGCAGGACAGCTGAGAGTTTGGCCACCAGTAAAAAACAGAGTTACAGGACCATATACTAGATCCCATTCCACCATTTGCTGTGCTCCACAGATATTCTGGATATGGAAGCCACGTCAGAGCTGGTGTTCTTAATGCCTGCTAGCTGTGCCTGTCACTAAGTCTATGTAAATCTTATAGCGTTGAAGGGCAACGTAACCATATGACTGTCTGCTTTACTATCTGATGCAGGTACAGCAGATTGAGTAGTGTTTGTGTAAGGGGAAAGAGCTCTTTTTTTCCTCCCAGATAAATTCCCTAGGATCTGAGCTTCCAATTCTGTAAGACTTATTAACTGACATTTAGAAAATATGTTTGCATTTTTCCTGTGAGGCAGAATAAGTAACAAAAAGCATTCATTAAACATGTGAAGTACTTCTAGTGAAAGAGAAAATTATGAAACTTTACTGAGTAATGAAATTCTGATTCAAAGGAAGGACTATCTGCAGTCACTAACTAAGCTACACCTCGGAAGTTTGAAATTCATGAGCATGAATCCAGATAGTCTACTTTAAAGGATAAAAGACATTTTTGTCTTTTCCCCTAATAGTAATATTAAATAAATGCCTGTATGGAGTACCTACAGTTAAATATCTATCTCTGTATATGTATAATACATAGTCACTCTTTTGTTACCTACCCATATAACATAAAACTGTGAATACTATTGTTAGATAAATTTTACTGATTTTTTTTTTCTTCTGAACTGCTTATATCCACTCTCTTTGACTGGAGAAGAGACATCATCCTTTTTATTGCTTGAAAATCTTTCTGTTGAAATACAGTCTTGATTAGACAAGGGCAGTTCCTGATTCAATGTGCACATATCTTTCATGAAAACAGTTGTACTTGTTTATAAGTAGTAATGTAGAGCTGTTAAATAGCAATTTATTTTCTGAATGCCAGCTCTTCTAGTTGGCTGCACACTCTGGCTTTGACATTTGCTGTTTTATTGGTCTACTACTGATGAATGAAAGGAAAAGGTCTCATCACAAGAGGGTTTATATGAAGCAGTTTATATGAATGGGGGAAGAGACAGGATCAGTTAGACCTTCCATTGACATAATTTTTCTTCTTTATGAAGGGCTGGGAAGGAGATGTGCAGGTCGTATAGCCCTCTGTCCCCCAGACTGGACAAACTTTACTTGCGCTATTCAGGACAAATTCTTGTCTAGTAGAATCTTTAAAATTTCCAGTGATGGAAATTTCCTAGACCATATTATCAGTACTTAATGACACTGCATTTATGCCATTACTGTAAAAAGAATCTGCTTTCTCCTCTTATCTTCCCCTGCAGCCTGTGATAGACAGCTCCCTTTCCCCAGCTCTCCTTCACACTGAAAAGAACTCTTTAAAGATTTTTCTCAGGTGAATTAATGCAACATGAGTTTCTAAGGGTCCTTTTCCATTGTCTATTACATGACCAGTTAACACAGGTAATAATAATAAACTGCATTTACTGGTAAAGGGCAGCTTCTGATCGTGGTTAGCCTAATTTTGTGCAAAAAGTGCTTTCTTCATACGTACAGTGCTTCAGACTGTAGGACTCGGAAAGTATAGTTAAAAGCAGTTGCAAAGGAGTGATCAGTGGTTTGCAGTGATCATTATCTGTCCACTTGTGACACTACAGAACTACATAAAACATTTTCAAAGGGAAAAAAAAATAGATTTTTTAAATTATGTATTACAATTTACTATTAATAAATTTAGATTTTTTAAATTATCCAGTAACTGACCTCTGGAGAATTTTATCTCTTACACCATTTTACCTTTAAGTAAACATTTTTAACTGCAAGGAAAACTCTTATCCTGAAATCAGAAAGAATACAATTAAAAGCACTGAAAATAAATTCAGTATCTGTTCTGGCTTGTGTGGTAGACATATTCCTCAGAAGAGTTTTAAAACCCCGATCACAGATAATGACTTTCAAAGAAAATAATTGAAATGAAGTATAAAGTCAGTGAGATTTTCATGAAAGCTAATATTCTTCATCATATGTGGACCAAAATAAAAGTTATTAATATGATTCACTGAATCATTCAGTTGCCAGAAGTTTGGAGACATATATCTGTCGTGATTTAACCCCAGCCAGCAACTAAGCACCACACAGCCACTCACTCACTCCCCCTCCCATCCAGTGGGATGGGGGAGAAAATCAAGAAAAGAAGTAAAACTCGTGGGTTGAGATAAGAACAGTTTAATAGAACAGAAAAGAAGAAACTAATAATGATAATGATAACACTAATAAAATGACAACAATAGTAATAAAAGGATTGGAATGTACAAATGATGCGCAGGGCAATTGCTCACCACCCGCCGACCGACACCCAGCCAGTCCCCGAGCGGTGATCCCCCCACCCCCACTCCCCCCAGTTTATATACTGGACATGATGTCACATGGTGTGGAATACCCCTTTGGCCACTTTGGGTCAGGTGCCCTGGCTGTGTCCCCTCTCAACTTCTTGTGCCCCTCCAGCATTCTCGCTGGCTGGGCATCAGAAGCTGAAAAATCCTTGACTTTAGACTAAACATTACTCAGCAACAACTGAAAACATCAGTGTTATCAACATTCTTCTCATACTGAACTCAAAACGTAGCACTGCACCAGCTACTAGGAAGATGATTAATTCTATCCCAGCTGAAACCAGGACAATATCCAACCTTTTCCTTCTGTTTTAATATGTGCGTGACTATGTATTTTTGTATTTTTCTGGTTTTCAGAATCTGGTTCTTGTGTATCTTTTCCTCTTAAGGCTTGCCATTTTGTAAAAGCACAGTGAACAGCTATTCAGATGAGAGACAATGGTCTTGATGAAGACTCTGTGTATTGCCAAAGGGATGTCCAGGTTTTGTATTTCTGTTGACAATCCTGTACCATTCTTCCAGGCTCTCGGGAAAAAACTGTAGTGTGTTGCTGTAGAGCTGAATATCTATCTGCTCAGCAGGCCTGGATAAAACAAGGCTTTATAAAAAACAAGTTTTTAAAGAAGTTATGGTCTTAAGCTGGAAACTAGATCTGTGGAAAGATTTTATGAGAAACTCAGTTTACCCAAAAATGTATTGTCAAGTAGCAACAGCTGCATTTTCTGTCAGGAGCCTCCTTCCCCAAACAGCAAACATTAAAATGTGCACTTTTATCTCCTTTGCCCATAATGGGACTTCTTTGGCTAAAATGTCTGATACTATTTTATATAAAGATGTTTGCAAATTGAAAGTGTTGAACAGAGACTCCTTAGCATGGAATTGTGGAGGAAAAATATGGATACAAGGGTTAGTCTTCTGCAAATGGAAGATGAAATTGCATTGTAATAACATGTTTCAGACCCTGAAACAACATGACACAATCAGACCTCCCTCCTGCTTCCTTGTATTATTTTTATCAGTTTAATGTCAGGCATATAGATGAAGTATTGTTGAACGTACGTGAGAAGATTAAGGTAAAACAGGCCAAAGTGGATTACAAAAGAACTAAAGATTTGTTTCAACAACCTGTGATGCAATAAACAGAGTCAAAACCTGAAATGAGATGGAGTGTTAAAAAAATCACCAGTGACAAAGTGTAGGAAGCCGTAAGGTCATAGCTACCGAGAGAAAGAAAATATAAGATCCCATAATATATTGGATGTAGGAGCTATGCTGGAACTGGATATCAAAAGAAAGAAAGAATAAATAACTAGTTTAAACTGCCATTACAACATTCACAAACTTTCAAAGAAGATGAAGCCTAGACAGGGAAAAATTCCTTAGACTGGGAAAAATTAATGATATTCGTATTTGTTTTTAAAATTATTTATTGATTCACATTCTACTGCCAATAGAAATCTATTGAAAATTTCTCATCTACCAGCACCTATTTGTTGCATAAGCACTAAAAGAGTATCCTGATGTTTTTGTTAGGTAGGGAATACTGCTAACTTTGTCAACTGAAATAGTGGAATTTAACATGCAATATAATGGATACATTCTGCAAATGGAAACAGTGCTGGAAAATAAAGAGAAATAATTTCAAATAGTGATTTTTATAACTATGTAGACTTTTTTTGGCCTCAAGTGGGTCTTACTAACAGTAAGACGTTCCTTGAGTTTTCTGTAACATAAGTGTTACGGACTTAGAGCCCATGCTAATACTCAAGGGATACGTAGGTGAATGTGAGTGTTCTTGTGACTGTAGAGAGTGGTGGTTTTTTTTTTTTCTCTAGTGAACTTCAACCCTGACCTGCTGGACAAACAGGACTTGTTTGTGCTCATGCTGCTGATGTTTATGTGGGTGCTGATGAAGGCACTGCTCTGTCTGAGGTGGCCTGCGTGGGCAGCCACGTTAAATGTTGTGTAAATGCGTGTAACGTGTCCCTCTGGAATACAAGTTCAACCTCGCTACTGGCTGAACCTACGAACTTGAATAACAGCAGCTGCGTCAATCAGGCTGGGATGGAGAGACCTCCGAGATCTAAGTGTGCAACAGGCCTGGCTGTATCAGCCGAGAAGGAGGAATGGGGCCTGGAACATGCCAGAGGCAGCAATTCACGTAATATAATTAACAGGCATAGATTGTCCAGAAAATGTGACCATCAAGTTTTAAAACTTTGAGGACAGTTGCAAGAACTAATGCCAGACATGGACAAAATCACTGACCGATATAATTGAAAACGGACTACTCTGATGACTACAACTATCCCTTTTGTAATTTCCTTTGTCTTTTACTGCTTGATGTAAGGCAGAGAACTGGCTTGTCTAACTATTAAGTCAGGGCTTGCAATGAAGTAATGACCCTTTTCCTGTCTTATGCCCTTGACGTTGTCTATCTCCAATATGCTATTTATTGGCTTTCTTGCCCTGGCATCCTTCATAAGTAATTCTTCTAAAGACCGACTGTGATTACACGGGGCACAATCTGTTTTATTTCCTTCTAACCCATTGTATTTTGACCTTTCTTGTACATAAGTCTGCATTTGGACAGAAGAGGGAAATGGAGGTGTGAATAAGAAAAGTAGGAGCTGTTGCAGGGGCAGCCTGATGCTGCCTGCATTCTCTACTAATTTGTCACAGGACACCCATGGCTCTGGAACACAGGAATCAGTTTGCAGATCTTGATACCTTTCATGCCTTCTGCCAACATACCTTACGCCAATTTTGTAATAGTGTGCTGTGAGAATTGATCGATTAGGGGGTATGGTTAGGCCAGGGAACTATATAAGGCCTGAATATTACTTCAATCAATTAAAATTAAGAAACCAATGACTAAAATTAGTAATGATAGTACGCAAATCCATCTTCTTAAACAAAAAATAACAACTCTTAAAACACAAACATATACACATCACGCTTACATATAACCTGTTATGGTTGCATACTATCTATAGGCCATACCACAGCTCTATAGGAGAATTTGTTTCTCCACACTTCCTCAGACTAGCCAGACTCACCAGCATCATTTCTCTGTGATCATGGGGAATCTCCACCAGCACTCTCCCCACCCCTTTTCTTTACCATGCCACATTCATGTCACTAGTCCCTTTCGTTTACTGTTGCTGGGTTCTTCCTCATTCCACTTTTGGGTTCTAATCTCCAGGCAGAGCTATTATTTCTTCATTTTACTTTCAGGTCATTACTATCATGAATCCCCAGGCCAGCACCATTTATTTCCTTCCAGCAATCATGCTCAAGTTCAGTCACAACTGTCCTTTCTTACGTCCAATATCTATGCAGATTGTTGTATATATATTTTTTCTCTGGCAAATACAAGTTTTGTATAATCAGGCAGACAAACCTGGTCAAGAAGTGCTAGTCACTTTTGTTTGTCCTGTTGAGTGTTACTTACATGACATCAGACAAGTTCATTACAGTTATAGGTATATTGAAATGTTTTGGGTTTTGGTGCCTTTCTAGTCATGCCCACTCAAGTACCAAAATGAGAGGATATTTGTAAATTTAGGTAGACTTAAAAAAACCCAACCCACAATAAAAATTTAAAACAGTAATTTATGATTGCATACCAAAAATTACTTTTAAAGACAGCAGGATTGCAAAGTCAGTCAGGAAATGATAGAATCAATGTTACCTATATTCAGTGTTCACTATGATAGCTTTGTTACCATCTACATAATATTTCTTCAAAGGGCCTTGGTGGTCAGTGTTTACTAAATGAACACTGAAAGAAAATGATATAATGGGTAGTTGTTCAATGTAAATGAGACCCGAGGCTACACTTGAAGCTGTTGAAAACTTGTTCTAAATACAAAATGAGTAATTGTCTAAATGGAACTTTTGTGGTGTTTATTACTGCAGTTGCAGTGCTTTACATCATTGACTAATTTGTCTTCAAAACCACCATTCTACATAGATGTTGTATATCCAGAGTACAAATTACATGATCTGTATTGGTTTGTTAAGTTTCCTGATTAAATTAATGGTGTTCACTTTAGCCTGTAAATCCCCTAATGTTTTAAGACTTGGACACTTGCACACAGCAGCAGGTACTTGACCTTGACACTCTCAGTGTAAACAGCAAGGTGGCTGGCAGATTATCTATGAGGGGCCTCGACTTGTAAATTAACTTCCTTATCAATTAATTGGTCTAGGAGTCCGTTTTTTTAGAAATCTAGACATGTTATAATGCCTCCCTGGTTTTGTCTTCCATTTTTCTATTAAGGAAACTGAGGAAATGATCAGATGAATTCAATACATTTATTTTAGGAAGTTATATTCTAGGCACTCAGAAGTGTGAACAGATAACAATAGTTTTCTTCTGAAAACTGAAGAGAAAAAAAAAAAGAATGTTAATAAACTAATGCTAACAACATTATGTAAATATTTATTCCAAAACTAATGGTCCTTGTTTTGGCTGTATTTGTTTTCCTTTGCATTATCTTGCAGTAAATTTCACAAATGAGTTTATACATAGGAATCCTTACCGAAAAAGGGTTTTGCAATCTATTGTTATAGAACAACCACTTTATAACCAATGCTTTTGTCGTGGTTTAACCCCAGCCAGCAACTAAGCACCACACAGCCACTCACTCACTCCCCCTCCCATCCAGTGGGATGGGGGAGAAAATCAGGAAAAGAAGTAAAACTCCTGGGTTGAGATAAGAACGGTTTAATAGAACAGAAAAGAAGAAACTAATAATGACAATGATAACACTAATAAAATGACAACAGTAGTAATAAAAGGATCGGAATGTACAAATGATGCGCAGGGCAATTGCTCACCACCCGCCGACCGACACCCAGCCAGTCCCCGAGCGGCGAATCCCTGCCCCCCACTTCCCAGTTCCTAAACTGGATGGGATGTCCCATGGTATGGAATACACTGTTGGCCAGTTTGGGTCAGGTGCCCTGGCTGGGCATGAGAAGCTGAAAAATCCTTGCCTGGAGTCTAAACGCTACTGAGCAACAACTGAAAACATCAGTGTTATCAACATTCTTCACATACTGAACTCAAAACATAGCACTGTACCAGCTACTAGGAAGACAGTTAACTACATCCCAGCTGAAACCAGGACAGCTTTTTACCAGAAAATAGATTATGAAATGCCTGTGTCTCCACTGGGACAGCAGAACCACATGATATACTTATGATATGCAGGCTTAGTCAAAGGTTTAATCAGTGTGTGGTTAAATGCTTATTTATAGCAATACAGTGTACAGATTGTTAGATAATTTTAATAAATATCTCAATCCACTTCAATTTTTATGTCTTTGTGTTCTCTAAGGTCATGCCCCAGTTTACATTCAATCTTTTATTTCATTGTTGCTTGCTGCCGTTTATAAATATATTTATATTTATATATATAAAATATAAACCTAAAATCATATTTGATACATAACATTTCTCATAAATAAGTTAGTTTGGGCAAGAATAATATAGTAGGCCTAACTTTTGTTTACAACCTCAAATAACCTTGTCACTGACCTCAAGACAAAGATGAGCTTAAGCATTTACAGTAGTGCTTCTGCTAGCAGTTAATGCTGGAACAAGTAGCTTTGAGGACTTCAAATGATACACAGCAAAAGTAAACAATTTCAGGTGAAGGAATGGAATGAATACTAGCTTTCCTCTTCACCTGAAATAACCAGGATAACGTTGACTCTATATTGGCTCTCCAGCTCACCTTGACTCATAAGAGACAACTCTCATTAGCTTTGGAAGAATTTGAGCATAAATATTTCTTTTTAGAGAGCTGATTAAGGCTTCTGAACTTATCACTCCAGAATATTTTTGTTGCCTGATAGACTTCCTATACGATGAGCTTGCTTTTTTTTAAGGGAAAAAGATTATTAAGATTTGCAGTAATGTTTGACTGCGGAACTTTGCTCATTGTCATGAGTTGCTCAGGAATCTTTGTTTAAGCTCTTGTGACTTAAGCTGGAGTCTGCCTGCTGAGCTGCGTGCACTAGGCGGTTTGCAATACCGTGCTAGCATGCCGTGTTCTACCCCTTTAAGCTGCACACCCACCATTCAGCATCAAAACAGCTCCAGGTACATGAATACAGGGAGTTCCATTATCAGCCAGATTACAGAACAAATCCTGTTGTCTTCTTACTGGTTTTCCTATGAGTTTTAATATCTTCTTGCAAGACCAGTTTCTGTTGTTCCTACTCACAAATTGGTGAGCATCGTTGCTTAAGGATAATACAGAAATAATTCTTGTGATGTGAAGTACTATCCATTGGAAACCCATTGGATGCTAGCTTGCCTACCGATATGTGGGGTAATAAGTATACTGCGTATCTGTGATCGTACAAATGGCCAGGTGATTCAATTGTCTCAGTTCATCAGAAAAAGAATGTCATCTGCTGCTCTTTAAATCTTTATCCACTGCTTCCCTTTCTTTATTCTTCCAGCTACGTATTTCTTCTGAATTTAACACAAGGAGTAGTTGAGTAGTTTTCTGAGCTTATCTGCATAAGGTACACTTGAAGGATTATAAAGAAGCTTTTAAATAAGGGTCATGGACAGGAGCAGGTTCTGTTATACATGGAATTGCTTTTAGGGTGTAGGACTGGATCTTTTACAGAACTTGTGCTGGCTAAAAAGAGAAAGGTTTTAAGAAATAATTAAAATGAACTGAAACAGGGAACACAGTGTGTTTAAAATCATTTGGACACAGGTCATTTCACAAATGTTTGCTTCATTTGTTGCCTGAATCTTAGAGTTCTTTGTTGAATGTTACGCGACGAAATAATTGGAGCCCTTCGAAGAGTAACTTCCCTGTTTCTCTACGCTAATCTTAAAAATACTGACTATTAACACCAGCTCTAGAGTCCATATATACAAAAATCATATGGTTCATTCAGTCTCTGAGATCTGTCTGTGTTCCCAGACATCTGCTTCACCATTTAAAGTATACAGTCTATGAACTGAGCAATCTCAAACTGTGGTCATCATTGGCCTGAGAAATTTTCAGGTAACAGTCTGATGATTTAGTGCTTTACCTTCCTCCATCTTGGGATTGCCAGCACCTAGTTATATCCGTATTTGAAGCTTTACACACTCTTCATATTCAGAAAGTGCCCTTAGGGATCTTACCGTTCACCTGTAAAACTGTGTAGCTCGCTCAGACCTTGAGCCTTGTTCCATTGGGAACACAGGATCAGCTTTCAAGATCTGTCTTTAACATTCTATGTCATTCTATTTGGCTGTAAAAAGATGACCAGAGGTCAAATTTTGAGATATACTACTCATTGGATGTTCAAGTGAAAGCAGTCCTAGAAGTGAAACTTGCATATACCAATGCTCTTTTTATTTGAAGCTTTCTGTTAAGGTTTGAGTCCTTTGTCTTATGACTTCTGAGGGAAAACACTAACACATCAAGCACAGAATGTCATCTCAGTTATCTTTCCAGAAAAATCACTGATTTTAAGTGAGGAAAATACTGCCTTTTCACTTTATATACAGATCCCAAGTTAAATAAGCTCCTACTTAGAGGAAAATATATCATATGAAAAATAGCCAACAAACACACATTGATGCATAATCACCACTGGGTATATTTGCTCTTGTTTTTCCTATTTTCTTCTGTAACTACAACTTCCAAAACAATGGTCCTCTCTGAGCCTCTGATGTAGGGCAATGCAGACTCTCTTAGGATTAGTGCCATTTCAGTTCTATTACAGCTTTTCTGTAGTCTGCAGAATCTTCTCTAGTTCTTTTGGTATTTTCTTATGAATGCACTCACTTTGTGAGGCCAAGCACATCACTCCCTTTAAACCTCTCCTTCCTGCCGCACTGTTAACAAGATGCATTTTCTTCAAGTTTGCAATGTTTAATACACATCCAGTTACATATTATTTTAATTTATGCTATAGGCTGAAGATCTATTTTTTATCTTTTACTGCCTATGTGTTTTCTCAAAATCATGACATCTACTATTGGGCACCTCTTTGCAACTACATTTAAAGCATTTCTGACTGAGAGTTTATTCATCTTTAGCTGAAGCATTGTCCATGGCTCTTACAAAGAATTTCTCTGAGGTAATAGACCTATTGCAATCTATTGGTGCTTGGGAAATTTGTTAGCAATCATCAAATGAGTATTGCATGATTTACTGTGTTGCATAACACAACAAACAGTTCCAATCGTCTTTCTGTACATTTTTTAAATGCCTTGAAAGGTGAAGGAGGAGTTTGAAGCAGCATTGCCTTCTGGGGTTCAGAGAAGGAGGAAAATTCCTGTTTGTTTTCAACAAAGGAGTGTGGAATTGTGCTGTCTTCCAAAAAATTTTAACCACTCTGAATTTTATCAGAGACTGTCTAGTTTACTCATGGAACGCAGCAAAAAGAGTACCATGTAAAAGAAATGGACACAGCATTCAAGAGGAAAATTTACAGCCATCTCAGTCAGATCTATTGTTCACAAATTGGCTATTGCATAATCTGGAGATGCTTGGATTTTGTTGCTTTTGTTTGTTAACATCCCCTTTAGCTCTTCCTTAATATTCTTCTAAAGAAAATCCTTGTAGGAAATAAGCATGGTAGTTCCACAGGTAATTCACTGTGAGGTAACAAGAAGCTTGCTTTGCATTATTGTCTTGCTTCATTAGCTGAAACTTCAAGAAACAACATTAGAACATATTGTAATTCAGACTCATGTATTTAATAGCCTTGATGGAAAATAAGGTAGTCTTTGGATAAACTGTCAAAAGAAATGCACTGGCTGATTTTAAAGGATGCAGGCCAGCTAGTATTGGCCTTTAGTGCCATCTGGTCTGGAAAAATTGCCAAAACATGGTCTGTCAATCTCCTAGAATTCAGGTTGCAGTCCGTAGTCTGGGGAAACACAAAAGACTTCATTGTTCTCCACACATTCAGAAACCAATTGCACAATTCTGACAGTTGTACTACTCGCATGTGTAACCTCTTCACTTCTGAAGAGGTTTTATTCTGTAAAGATATATTGTGCCTGTGCAAGACCTGTAAGCAGTACACAGGCAGACCATATTGTTGGGGAAAAAAAAAAAAGGCAAGTATATTGTTATCTGAGGAAAAATTATCTCAAGCTCAGATGACTGACATAAAGGACAGTGACAGAAAGCACATCGTTACCAGCCGTCCCAGATAAATATTTTACACCCATAGTGGTACTACATTAATATTGATGATATATTGATATTTCCCACATTTGCTGTATAAATTAATGAACTACTGGAGCAAACAGCCAGAAGGAGTGGGATGATTTGTCACTCTGTAGCTTCCCCAATTTGCTGTCTTCCCAAGGCTACACATTATCAAGAATAACAAATGGAATTCATATGGCTCCCTCATTAACATGCATTAGCTATATCAGAGAGTGCCTCATGGTTTATTAGGGTCAGTTCAGGAGAACCTCCATATCTTCAGACAATCTTTCTCTTCCTTAGAGAAAACTAACAAAGAATTAGGATATCTTTAAGGAAAAAGCTTTTCAGGTTGTTTCTGGTCCCTTGTAAAGTTGTAAAACAGATTCAACCAATTCACTTGCCTATGAATATCATTTTACTGACCACCTTTGTCAAATGGGTCCGCCCTATGAAACTTACACGTCATCTGTATTTTCTAATTATGTTATTTAGAAATCCACTAGATTGTCTATTGCTTTTGGTCATAATGGGTTTCCTGACTTCTGGAGGTTGCACTCTCCATTCTCTTGGTTTATAGTATCCATAGGGCTCACTATTTCTGGTTTTGTTTTTTTTGTTTTGGTTTGGTTTTCTTGTTTATAGTAGTTTTATACAATGTAGTCAAGCTTACTGGACAAGGTGCTACACAGAAACATTGCAAGACAAGCCTCAGCTCAGTCTGCAATCTAACCTAGGGAAAACGTGGAGGAAGACAATGCTCCATCTTACCAAAGAGATATACAGCTCAGTGTCACCTCAGGGCAGACAATAGTTTTACTTGTTGCATTGTTAATCACTTAGGAGAAAATTGTTGAATGAAACATTAACACTTTTTGCTCCAGAATGATCAAGGGTTTGAAATGTCTCTGGTTTGTTTTGGGGGGGGGGGGGGGGGGGGGGGTGTCTGTTTGTTTAATTGAAGAGTCGTCTTTTTTCACTGACCAACCAACCTTCTAATATTTAGCTATAAAACCCAACTTATATTTAGACTCTCTTGGGCAAGAGTTTGAAGAGTGAATGCTTTTACTAATGGTTGAGCTACCTGTGAAGAAAGAACCACAGATATGTAATCAAGCCAAGCAATCCAGCATAATTTTACTATTGCCTTGATTTGATTGTTTTTATAGGCAGCTTATGGCTAATGAACATTTTTAATCATAAATGTTACCATATAATTTGATGTCTATGTACAGCGTATCTGATTTCTCTATATTCCAGAGACTTCTCTTATTCTACTAAACATTTTCAGAGCTCATTAGCACATTGCTGTAGATATGATTACACTTTCAGTTGGCACAGCATTTTCCTGTTGATTGCGGGGTGGTAAACGGCTCCCTTTGGTGCCTTTCCCTCTCATCTGGAGCACTGAACCTAACTGCTGTGACCACTTATGTGACAAATTTGGCAGATGCAAGATCCCAGATGGAAAGCTTTCAAATTTGTGTTTCCAGTGTAGCATCTGGGTATATGATTGGCTTCCTGGCTGACTCCTTACAAGATCTCCTGGGCTGCTTCTACACATTTTCCAGTTATAGCAGCTGCAGTGGGAGTTGTGGAGCTGGGTTATACTGGACTATTGACAGGGCCTCCTAATTTGCATCATGTATTGAAGTTATAACTTCCTCTAATTAAATAAAAAAACAACATTCTATTACCTAAAAATATCATATTGACCAGAGAGATAGTTTATTTCAATCCACAACTGTTCTGCTCCACTGTTTGACAAGGAATGTTTATTGAGGAGGTGGAGCATCTGCCTGCCAGTTAGCAGTCACATTTCATTCTCTATTCTATGACAGATCATGGGATTAATAATTTTAAAATGCATTCATTTAGAATGAAACATACTAAGTGCAGGGAATTATACTATTACTAATATTCCCGAACTTGCCATAGACCTGTTCAACTGCAAATGATGGATTAGTTTGTGTTGGGACTAAAAGAATGCATTTGTATTTCTTTCAGTCAGTTGGCAAAACAAATACTGAAGTTATTAATATTTTAAATAAATTAGGATACAATATTAGAATAAGCAAAGGAATTTAATACGGGTATTCAGTCATCTTTATATCCTGTGTTATTTTGCTTGGGACAAAGTTGTGTTCTTTGAAAATACAGGATATGTCTAGAAAGCAGTCTCTTTCAAATTCTTTAGAAAACCTCTGCATAGTCAGTGAATGAATTAAATTTTTGTATTGGGAATTTAGGTACAAAAATTACAAACATTAGGTATGTATTTCATATCTACAGGAATAATAATACCTAAGAATCCTCACTGAAACACTCCTTAAGTTCAAGAAATAGAAATGGTACTTTTAAAGTGCTATGCAAAGCCTGTAGTTTCATCCTAACTGAATGAAGATTCTATGCACTTTATGTAGTGCCTTTTCTTGTTAAACAAAAAAAAACCCCCATCACCAAAACCTCAAAACAAAACCCCAGAAACATCAGTAGCTATATAAGAGTGTCTCTTTCATATTATCCCTTTATTTTGAACTTTGAAACTCCTAGGGATTTATTTATGCTATTCAGGAGTATAAAATGACATTTCTGCATACTGTAATGGAATTCTGAGCGTTACCATTAATAAACATAGCAAGTCACTTTAAACAGCATTAAAAACAGTGCTAGAAGTCCTGGTTCCTCATACCATTCAATGAAAGTAATTCAGTAAGGGGTGAAATGATAGAACGTGTATGTTCTTAGCGACTTGAGTATTGAATATGGGCAAATCTCAGGATGACCTGTGGATTCAGGACAAGTAAATCCACCTTCAACTATCTTCAGATACGTGTACAACTTGAAGATTCAGTAAGTGTTGAAATTAAAATTCACTAACTTCCTTCTTTGGAACATGTCACAGCAGAATTGTGTATGTTACAGAATTGTCACATTAGTTCAAGCAAGGCTTCAGACTGAAGTTTTTTGTGAAGTGTTCTATTACATGCATGCCTCCTAGGGAAACAAGGACCTCTCATTCTTTTCATTTGTTATGTAGTGACCTCAAATTTCAACCACTGACTTATGATGATAGTACCTAAATGACTATGGGGTTTTTTTCTAGCATCTAGTTTGCTGGTTTGCCTTTATGCAGCAGTCGGGATGACTGGGATGCAAAAAAAAAAAAAAAGTCTTTCCTCTCTGAATTTCTATTGCTGTCCATAAAGTATATAGATTATTTTATCTTATAATATGCTTAGCCCTGCATAATTCACGGTTCTTATCCTTATTTCCATAGCAGCAGTATTTCTCCAAGTACTTAAAATTTTAGTTTTCTCATCTGGATTTTTTTAAGCAGTGCCACAAAAAAAGGCATGAAATTACAGTGAGTCTTATAGACAAGATTTTTGGAAAATGAGGAATATGTATATAGAGAAAACTTGACAACTTGTGAAGATTTACCCATAATAGCCTTTCCATGAACTGTCAGGTAGAGATTTAAAAAAAACAAACACCACCATTTGTCTCACTCTTGCCCTCCTGGTCATCTTACAGCTAAGAAAGCTTAAGCAATGCTGCATGTGCATTTAAAAAAATAAGCAATTTCTTGGCATGAAGTTTCCTTTATTTTAAAGCTACTGGGAGAAAAAAACCTCAACATTTTTATTGGTTTGTGATATGGCTTATGTGGACATTTTGTAAAATATATAAACCAATCAGAAACTTGCTAGGGTGCTATGCTCTCAAGATAATGGAGACAATTTTGTGTAGGAATCAAATTTTATTCATTATTTGATCTTTCAACCAAATGAAGTATTTGTAGGGTCTGGTGCCTCATACAGTGATACAAATCCACAATAACTTCACTGAGACTAAAAGAATCTTTCCAGAGTTGTGTTGATATCACTGTTTAGTGTCTGGCTCTTATAGTGATCAGGCTCTGTTTTGTTATCTTTTTAGATATTTAATACTATTCTTGTAATTCAGTAGTTGACTATCTTGTGTTAATTGCACTTTCTAAATACTGGCAGTTATCTGTCTCTAGTATTGTATTAAAGGCCACTGTGCTGCTGAAAGTTTGACTTTGCAGGAAAGATAAAAAACTAAAGTCTTACCACTCTTGCCTGCTAAAGTTCTTACGACATTGTTTTGCAAGAATAATATGTTACCATCAATTTCTTGTATAAACTGCAGTTAGCTTAATTACATTCTGCCTTCCTAAATTCCTTCTGTAGTGTCATTTTGATAAGACATTTTTCACTTTCTGTCTTAAAACTGTTGTGTAATACTGCTTTATGCTGTTAAACATCTGCTGTATTCCACCCCAGTGGTGTCTGATTCATGGATAGATGAAGTGATTGCTGTGTGCCTGGTATATAAAACACTTTGGTATCCTTTGGGATAAATATAAATGCAAAGTGTTGTAACAAATCTGTAGTCACCAAGGACTTTGTGGTTGTCACTATGTTGCAAGTTATAGCAACCGGGAACATCACAAGCAGCAGTGATGGAACAGTAGAATCTGTATTTAAATGCATCTGACTCTAAGCTGAAAGAATTTGTAGAAATAGGAGTTATGACACACAGCTGAACAGCTGTTGTCCCAGCTCTCAGAAGACATTGCTAGATTTCCTGACAATACTGATTCCTACCATTCCCCCAACGCAAAATTACTCTGGATGTCTCCTGAGAGAAGGAAGCATCTTGGAGACCATGGAACAAAAAGATCTGTCTAAACCCTCCTTCTTCTGCATACCTGAAATTTCCATGAGCAAACGGAATGGGAGGTGGCATACGCCCGAGTATTGCACTTGGAAAATTCACGTTTTTCGTAACTGCCACAATAACAGTGATACAGAATCTGGTTCAGTGGCGTTACAGCTATCTTGCTAACAAAAGGCAAAGATATTACAAGATGGTTGTTTGCCTTTGATTTTGCAAGGACTCTTCTCCATGGTTTTTAGAGGAGAATAATTTCTCCAGAACTCTCCACTCTAATGCTTGAGGTATTGTCCCTCAGAAAAGAGAAAAGTACCAAGAAAACTCTACTCAGAGAACTTCACAGAAAATTTCCTTCAACATTAGCCAATGCTTGTGCTTTTATGTGTATTTTCTTTCACCTTTCCCTGCTGGTTTTCTTTCCCACAAGTGTCCATGAACTAAAGTAAAACTAACTTTTTTCTAAAGGATTATGACTGTGTTTTTATAACTGTTTTTTTTTTTTTTTTAGACGGGGAAGTGTTTATCACACAATACTATACAACCACTTTTGTCTTCCTGCATAATCTGAAGAATTAGTCTTGTCTCCAAATACTCTTGAAAGCACAAAAATATATTTATCTTGTGTGTTTCAGGGGGGATGTAACACTTCTTAGTCCACTGAAATCCAAGTCATACTAGCATGCTGAAAAATACTTCTAGGTAAAAAACTACCTGTAAAAAGACTAACAATTTAGGATACCTTAGATGCACAGGAATGACAACAACATAACTGGTTACTGAGCAAGAAGACCGAACTACTTCTATATGAAAAACCTCTGCAACACAGTGAGCTAAATCCATAGAAAGTCTACCACTTATCAGGGAGTATAGTTCATAAAATTCTATTGCTGGCCATTGAAATTTTGAGCAGTCTTGCTAGTGGTGTGTTTCAATTACAAATGAGAAACTTAATTTCGGCTGCTTGAGTAAATATTCTATCTTTCTCAAAACAAATCATAAATTAATTTCAATGTGTGTGCAGACTCTGTAGCCTACAGTTGAGTACTGGTAAAACTATGTATATATGCAATATAGTTATGGCTGTATAAAATAATGTGTCAGATGGGATTCAAAGAGAAAATAATGACAGCTTATGCAAGTACTGGAATGCCAATGATGCCAGGCGCCCCAGTTAATACTAGGATGTGAATATGGCTATTAAAATGTTGACTAAAGTAGCTCAGAAGATGTCATACAGAATGCTTGAGATAATAAATGCCAGAGAAACTATTGATAAATACAAGGGAACTTGTAAGAAGAAGGGAGAAGCAGTATAATGTGTTACTTTGTTCCCAAGTTTTAATGCGCAACAAAAGAACTAAATGCATCATATTTATTGTAACAGCCACGTCTTCTTTGTCTAGTACAACAACATGGTGCATTTAAATGTATACTGTGATGTAATATGCTACAAACGTATAATAAATCAAGGAGAAACTAGACTCAGTATGCTGCTCAAAACATAATAGTTTTGATTTAAGGATATTTTTTTGTTGCTGTTCTCCTTAGTACGGGAGGGAGGGGGGAAAGAAAACTCCAGGAACTTCGTAAAGACAGAATTTTTCATTCTATTTTATAAGCTCTCCTTTTTCCTGTTCTTTAAATATACTGACAGACACCATGATACATTGATCCTTATATTATTGTTCTTCAGTCAGCATAAAAGGATGGTAATTTATTGACGATTAAATCTTCAAAAGGAGTATCAGTTTGGAAGTTCTGCTGGATTTGAATCAGCTTATTTGAACCATTTGTACCTCATAAGTCTCTCTAAAACCTAGAGTGAACTTTTTATTTTCTTCTGAGAATTTCAGTCCTTTCCTACTGAATAGATGACAAGAACAGTGGCTCTCATTGTCTCCCTAATTTTTAGTGGTTCCTGCTGAAGCTGGTTATGGCTACTGCTATAGCTAGTAAGTTCTACAATAAGTAAATTTAATAACCTAGAGAATAGGACAAGAAACAAAGCTTTTGTGTTTTAAAAATTATTCCTACACACATATATATGTTGATTATAGGAACTTAGCAGGCTTTCTGAGCTAATTACATCTCTAAGAAGACATTGTTTTCTTTATTCTTTTTCCCAGCTTCCACCTAAGCACATCCCTCCAGACTCACAGATGACCCTCTGTGTATGCATTTCCTATTTTACATGAAAAAGAATGAAATTTAGTGGTGTTGCTTTCCTTATATCTTTCTGCAATGAGGCAGAAGGCACTTTGGAGCCACCGATTTGCTGGTAATGATCGGGAGGAACCAAGGGCTCCCTGGAGAAAGGGCAATGGATTTGCAAACAGAGCTGACTTAAGAGGATTGCATGTCTCTCCTGACAAAAACCCAACATTCTTAACATCTTACGGTTCTATAGTTCATTATATAAAGTACCTTGTCCAACAACCTTGTTGGATATAATTCTGGCCAACAGACTTTGTGGAGCATTCGTGGACCTTTTCCATAAAAGACGGCCCCATACTTATGGCTTCTTTATGTTCTATTTAAGAGTACGTTAAATTAAAATTTAGTTTTAAGGCTTAATTCAGGTTTAAGTGGAATAACCCTTGTGATTACCACCAAAAGTGACAAATTTCACTTTAAGAATCCTAACTGCATCTGCAGCAAATTCAGTCATATGCTTCCATGTTCACTGCTTAGGAAACTCCTTTCAGAGGCTTTCTCTTTATAAAACATTCTTATCTGTAGAAGTAGCATATGCACAAAAGTCTATTGATGCAACTGAAATGCCTCTAAGTTATCATTCGTATTATATATCACATTAGGAGGCTGGTATTTACAGAAATAGAGTCACTGTCAGTGTATCATGGCAGTGTCTATCTGGAAACAGCTTTTTTGGTAAACTTTTATGTAAAAGCTATTTACAAATTTCAATTGTTGAGAATTTCAAATTTTTACTTGCAATATCTATAGAATGTAGGGTTTTGATGAAGTGAAGAATTTAACTCTAACTTCAAAGAACTTTGCAAGATGAATTACGGTTGGACTCTATGATCTTAAAGGTCTTTCCCAACCTAAACAGTTCTATGATTCTATGATACAGCAAAGCACTTCCACTTCACTGAAATAAATCAGTCTTTTCCAAATGAAACATTACAATAATTTTTCAGTGAAGAATTAAACAAAATTAATATACTCTGCAGAATATGCTGTGTTTGTTATAATCAGTAATGGGCAATTTTTTTTTTTTTCACCATTTCTATTTTTGGCTTCTAGATAAACTTCTTTATTTCTTAGTTAATACCATTTCCTTCTCCCTTTGCAAGCTGTCTTGCATTTCATATGTGTATATACACATAAATGTATAGAAAACCTTAATAATTTTGCTGAGTTTTGACTTTTACTGTATTTTTTTATGAAAGCAGAAGTTTTTTCTTATAAAATGTTCTTAGATCTGTGATATGCCTCATCTACTCTATCACACATATATTAAATAGCTAAGTGCCCCAGTTTTGTCTGAAATCATAGAACATCTCAAGTTGGAAGGGACCCATAAGGATCATGGAGTCCAACTCCCTGTTTCTCACAGGACTACCTAAAACTAAACCATATCACTAAAAGCACCTTCCAGACACTCCTTGAGCTCTGACAGGTTTAGTGCCATGACCACTTCCCTGGGGAGCCTGTCCTAGTGACCAACCACCCTCTCAGTGAAGAACCTTTTCCTAATGTCCAGTCTGAATTTCCCCTGATGAAGCTTCATTCCATTTCCTCGTGTCCTGTTGCTGGTCACCAGAGAGAGGAGATCGGCACCTCCCTCTCTGCTGCCCTCCTTGAATTTGTAGACTGTGATGAGGTCACCCCTCAGCCTTCTCTTCCCTAAGCTGAACAAGCCAAGTGACCTCAGCTGCTTTTCATAAGTCCTACCCTTGCGATACTTCACCATCTTGGTCACCCTCCTCTGGACACACTCTGATAGTTTGATGTCTTTCTTATTTGAGGTGCCCAAAACTGCACCCAGTACTCAAGGTGGGGTCACACCGGTGTGGTGTAGAGTGGGACAATCACCTCCCTCAACTGGCTCGCTATGCTGTGCTTGATGCACCCCAGGACACAGTTGGCCCTTTTGGCTGCCAGGGCATACTGTTGACTCCTATTCAACTTGCCATCAACCCAAAGGCCTAGAACTCTTTCTGCAGGGCTGCTCTCCAGCCTCTCATCCCCTAATTTGTATGTATAATCAGGATTACCCCATCCAAGGTGGAGAACCCAGCACTTGCTGTTGTTAAATTTCATATGGTTGGTGGTTGCCCAGCTCTCTTGTCTACCCAGACCTCTCTGTAAGGACTCTCTACCCTCAAGGGAGTCCACAGCTCCTCCTAGTTTAGTATCATCAGCAAACTTACTTAAAGTACATTCGATTCCTGCATTCAGATAATTTATAAAAACATTAAAGAGCACTGGCCCTAAAACTGGGACCTGGGGAACCCCACTGGTGACTGGCCGCTAGCCTGATGTAACCCCAAGTCATGGTTTAACCCCAGCTGGCAATTAAACAACCTGCAGCTTCTCGCTTACTCCCCCCTCCAGAGGGATGGGGGAGAGAATTGGGGAAAAAAAAAGTAAAACTCAAAAATTAACTTTATTTCAGCTGAAAGCAGGACACCCCATTTACTATAACTCTTTGAGCCCGACCTATCAGCCAATTGTTCACCCAACGTATTATGGACCTTTCTAGCTGTATGCTGGACATTTTGTCAAGAAGGATACTGTGAGAGACAGTATCAAAAGCTTTGCTAAAACTCAAAAAACCCCACACCTATTGGCTTCCCTTGGTCAGCTAGATGGGTGACCTTGTCATAAAAGGAAATTAAGTTTTTTAAACAGTACTTTCCCCTCGTGAACCTGTGCTGGCTATGACCAATGACTGCATTGTCTCTCAAGTGTTTTTCAATAACTCCCAGAATAACCTTCTCCATAATTTTACCTGGCACTGAAGTGAGACTGACGGGCCTGTAATTACCAGGCTCTTCCTTCTTACTCCTCTTGAAAACTGGGACAACGTTTGCCAGCTTCCAGTTGACTGGGACCTCTCCAGACTACCAAGACTGTTGAAAAATAATGGAGAGAGCTCCCGTGATAACATCGGATGGCTTTTTCAGTCCCCTGGGATGAATCCCATCAGGCCCCATAGCTTTATGTGCATCCAGCTGGAGCAGCAAGTCTTGAACAAGTTCAGAGTCAGCTGGGAGTTTATCATCCCACGAGTCAAGGTTTTCCAGCACAGGGTCCATGGGTCCCAGGGCCCATCATCGGTGTTAAAGGCAGAGGCGAAGAAGGCATTAAACATCTCTGCTGTCTCTACGTCCCTAGTTGTGAGGTGGCCAACCTCATCACGTAACAGACCACTGTTACCTCTGGTCCTCCTTTTGCTGTTAACATATTTCAAATAAGCCCTTTTTGTTGTCCTTCACAGGGCTGGACAGCTTGCACTCTAATCCAGCTTTGGCTGCACAAATTCTCTCCCTGCAGTGGTGAACAGAATCTCTGCAGTCCTCCCGTGTCACTTGTCCTTGCTTCCAATGTCCATACACTTTCCTTTTCCACCCAAGTTCTAGAAGAAGATCCCTGCTTAATACTTTCCTCAGTAAACCCCAAACAACCCGGTTTCATTTATTTTCTTACACAACATATTTGTTCTGAAGTTCCTAGACGTGGCGACAAGTCAATTAGAGAATGCTTATCCTTTCAATATTAAAACTAGTAGGTCTTAAGATGATGGCTGTAAAATTAAATTGCAGTTGATAATAAAATATGTATAATTCATTAGTAAAGAAAAAAGATGTCCTTGCAAAGGTCATAATTCATAAAAATTATTTGTGTGTGAATTAATGGAATATTGGCTCAACATATGCTTTGTGGTGTAATGCTGTGACTTCAGGCTACAATACTATGTCAAAGGCAATTTTTCAAAGTCATGCTGTAGCTCATATTTTATATTTAATAAATTAGATAACTAATTAATATTCTTGGAATTAATTGAGAGATGAGACTATGGAGATTTTAAACACAAATGCAAAAGAATAAATTATTCAGAAGATATAAATATATTTTTATAAATGTGTTTTCCAAACAATTTTTAAAATTTTAAGCTCCTGATGAAATAAATTTAGATCAGCTTGTCTAGTGTTAGAAAAAATTCAGGTGCCTATTAGTATTAAAAGGCTAAGAAAATTTGATTCCAGTATATTCCAAATACTCAGAAACTAGGAAGTCAAGAAATAATTCATACTTTCTCTTTAAAAATATTGATAACATAAAGAAATCTTCATTATTTTGAGAAATTTGCCAAATCCGATCATGCTTTCTAAAATACCCTATAATATTTAGCTCTTATCTCAGTTTCCCATGACACTTCCCATCTCTCTTCATTATTCCTTTCTGTGTCTTGCTCCAAGAAATTCTCCCATTGCTCTAGAATCATGCCAGTGCTCCTCCCGTCATTTGACTATCTGTATACCCAGGATTTTCCCTGTATATTCGTTTCCACTTTCTGTAATTCTTCTCTATCTGCCACTAATCTATTGGGGGAAACTAATTCATTTGTTCTTTGCAGTCCCTGTGAAGAGATGATGCAATATTACGGTTACGCAGAGTGGGTCTCTAATCATCTTTATTTTCTGGAGTTCTGCTGAAACCTCTCTAATGTCTATACTACAACACATATTTTTACTGGTATAAGTATGGATGAAATGCTCTAGACATCCTCTTCACTTAAAAATAGAAACAGAGATTCTGTAGGGGGGCTTTTTGCAATCTACAGCGCAAAATGGACTTGGGGAAACAGAGGTGATAACAGGTTTATTACTAATATATATACATGTGTGTGTGTGTGTGTGTATGCATTGCCATTCATTTTCTAGAGCAACTCTAGCTCTGTGACTAACATAGCAGCTATGGAAGATTTTACTGCCAGGGGCTACCTGAGGAAAGGGACCTGCTTTTCTCTTTCAGTTCTAAAGGGACTCACAAGCACAACTTCTATCTGTGTGGGTTGAATGCTAACGGCGGGCTTGGTCTTTCAGGCAATGTATTTTTAAGGGTCTCTCTCTGCCTTTCCGTAAAAATTGTTAAAAAGTCCACTGTTCCTTTACAGCAGTGAGCCTTCCTGAGTTTGCCAGAATTTTTTTCACCTGAAAACATAAGACAAATTTGAAAATGCACATAGATGCAAAGGAACAACATTAACTCACTGCAGAAATACAGTATCACATAGAGGCAATCTCCTTTGAATGGTTCACCAGCACACTTCAGTCTTTTGACTTAAGCCAAAGCTTCATTATAAATAAATAGAAAGGAAAATGTGGTGCCTGTAAAAAGACTCCTGAGGGCAAGCAAATGGAAAAACTAAAGAAATCTCAAAAATCCCTATGAGGACTAAACTGGAAATAATTACATATTTTGGCAGTCACTTAAAGCTTCACACATCAGCCAACCTTTCAGCCTGCATCCAGCAGTAAGTGGGCAGGCACTCAGCAATCCCAATGCTGAATTATCATACAGTGGGAAATAAACTTGGGAGTATGATGTGATGCTTTGCTAGGAATTGGATGGTGACAAATGATGGTGATCAACCAGAAGATAAACAATAACAAGCAGGCTTAATTACAACATTGTGAGATTCATCAGCACCAATGCATTCATTGCCCACTGGCGCAGCCCCCTGGATCTGTTGTTTTTCTTGTGCCAAATTGGAATTCCCTCCATAATTACTCTTTCCTCTCAGTCATCTTTATTATCCATTTTACTGTCCAAAAAGTAAAGTTCATCACCAAAAAAAGAGCCATTCAGTTTTAACTTACTTCAGATAGACACATTTTTTTTTTAAGAGTCTGTTATATTTCTTTCTGTTAAAAACCCATACATATACAAAGTATGTAAAAAAGAATCAAGGTAGGATTAATAAATATGTTTGATATTGAAATCTCTATGGTAAAAATGGCCAGGATCTGGTGTCAATCAGAGGCAGAAGTGGTGCTGCGGTCATGTAATTGGGGTTGGCCAGCAGCTTGGTGTGATGGGCTGAGATGCTTTGTTTGGAGGAAGATCAAGGACTCAGGAGTGAAAAGATGCAGATGGGTGAAAGAGCTGGGAAACAGCATGCATATGGCAGTGTAGGGAAAACTGATGTCTTAGTGCTTTTGGGCTCCATTTGGACTCCTAATCATCCTTCAGTTGAATTCACTTGCTCCATCAAATTGGTAAGCAAAAAATCACCAGCTACAAATGAGAGGATTATTACAAAACATAGATAAAGCCAAAATTGCTGGCTATAAACACGCATACATCACTGCTTTATGTCTTGCAACATATGCTTGTAAAACTAGAATTATTATAAAGCTATCTACAGTAAATACTTAAAAAGGATATGTGGGGAAGGAAAGAAATCAAACATAAAAATTCCTTTACAGCTTTGGAGATTGAGTAAGCATCCAGCAAATCAGCTTTTTAGCTACATTTCTTAGTAAGGTCTGCAGTAAATATTTTGCACAGAATCTCAAAGCATTTGAAAGGAGTTTAGTCCTTGAAATGCCTGTCAACCTCAATCTAAATCCATGGAATCTCACTAAATTAATGATGCTGATCACAGCTGGGAATCTAAACTGCCTTCATCTGTTGCTACTTGTAACTGCTGTTCTCATGCTTTTCTTCCCCTGGAAACCATAAAAGCCTTAGATCACTGTGATATTTGGATTGTCCCTAACTTCTTGGAGGCCAACACTGATTGGGTTTGGTTCATTTTTGTGATCATTATGGAACAGAATCATTTCAGGCTTATCTCTCTAGCGAATTCCTCACAAAATACCTGAATTTTCCTAATGTGAGTTTCATGGTACTTCATTGCATGGTACACCAGATGCAGTGAAATGCACGTATGAATAACAAGTCCTTCATTTTCTTGGCTTAAAAGAAGCTTGATTCATATTTACAGCAGAAAGCCTGGATCATATTTCTTTTTCTTTTCCTCTGGGGAACATACATTTAGTATGCTGTGTGAATTGCGGAAGCTGTTTGGTACTCAGGAGATAAAATCAAGTTACTCGAAATGGCTGATGCTCTCTTTTTTAAGCACAAGGTGGCCACCTGTGTCCTTAAGCCAAAGCATATTTATAAAAAAGGTCTTCTTGTATCTGTTTAAATTTTGAGGTCGCTCCTGAGAAATGATACCAAATGAATTCAAAAAGAACTCATTAGAACAAAAAGAATTCAGAGTAAATCAACTCCTTTCTCTCTCTCTCTCAGGTAAGAACATACTGACTTTGGTGTAAGTCCAAATCATATATCCTGTCTATAATCACAGAGTTTTAAGTACTTTTAACAAGTATTCAATTCACAGAGTAGTAAAAAAGTATATTCTAATATAAGAAAAATTAATATGGAACTAAAAGGAACCCAAACATAGTACTACATTTTAAAAAAGTATATTTCCCTGCCATAAGTTTTTGAAGCCAAGAATGGAGAAGATCAGAACATTTTCATTAAGACAGTTTTAATTTTAGGCAGAAAAAATAATGAATCACATTTAAAAATAATGTTTTGGCTTAACGTATGGGAATGACTAAAACCAAGTCTTGCTAGTACAAAAGTTTCTTAAAAAGTTCTGTGCAGGACTTGTCCATCCAATCCCCCCTCTAACTCAGATATAACCCCATACCAAAAATTTTATGAATTCAAGACCATTCTGCCTGTATGCATCTGCCACAGTGAAAATTGTCCAGATGCATTTCTTGAGATACTTTGTGCCTTTCATTTCTGCTTCTCTATACCATGGTATAAAACTTGCATTTTTTTCAGGATGTTTCCCAAGAAGATTGCAATAGAATGAACACGGATTACTGAAGCTTGGCTTCATAGGGTACTTTTGTGACATTTATACTTAAAAAACCAGAAGAGACTCAGCAGATTGGGACTGGAATTAAAAAAGGAAGACATATTTTCCTGATTAAAACCATAGGATCATAAGATAATTCAGGCTGGAAGAGACCTCAGTAAGTCATTGAGTTCAACTTCCAGCTCAAAGCAGGGTCAGCTATGAGGTCAGACCAGATTTCTCAGGGTTTTATCCATTAAAGCCTTCAAATCCCCCAAGGATGGAGGTTGCACAACCTCTCCGGACAACACGTTTCAGTGTTCTCACAGCCCACGCAGTGAAAGTTTCTCCTTATATGCAGTCTGAACCTCTCATTTTGATTTATGCAGACTGTCTCTCATCCTTCCACTATGCACTTCCATGTACAGCCTAGCTTCATCTTATTGATAACCTCAAATATAATTCCTTTTAACAAACAAACAAACAAAATTAAAAAATCTAATAGTAGCATACAAACATGCAGCTTTTTGCTACTAGCTTGTGACTTTTATAAGGATGGGGAAAGATTCTTAAAAACTAAGATCCTAAGATATAGAAGAGTGCTATAACATTAAGCAAGAAATGAATGGTAAAGAATACTGGAATAATAAAAATTGATTAAATGCATCAACTTACAGGTTAAAAGAAGCATTTCTCTTATGAGCTGAAGTCTTTTCAGTTAGGAAACAGAGGGGAAGTAAGAAGTAGGTGTATTAGCTTATCAGCAGATGATTATGAGTTATAAATGTATTACGTCTGAGAAAAAGGTCAATATACTTCTGGGGTGCTTGAAGCAAAGTACAGATAGGAAAATACAAGTGATGTTGTACAACATCATCAGCAAGACCTTATGTGGAAGGCTGTGTACACCTGTGATTACTGCAATCAAAAAAGATTAAATCAACCTGAAACAGATATGTTAAGTGCTGTTAGGGTAGCTGAGAAATGGAGAGCCTGAAAAGAAATACAGTTGCACTCTATGGAGGGAAAAAAAAAAAAAAGGAAAAAAGCATAACCTAAACAGAGAGTAAGAAAATTTTAGATGACAGACATACCTAATGATACTTAATGTGAAGCAAGCTGTCCAGTTTTAGAAGAGCTCTCCAAAAAATAGTAGAGAAAAAAACAAGTGTGTTTTTTACAGCTTTGATAAACTTTTGCATAAGATTGAGGAAGCTAATAGGAGAGGACTAGATTTAACTGTTCAGAAGGTCATATTTTAGGGGAGCATAAGACAGGAAATAATGTATATATTATGCTATTGATATGTTTCCAGATTTGATGTACCAAAAAACCACTAAACCACACAAAAATGAGTTCTTATAGATGGCTAAGATAAGCTCTCCAAGAATTAATGGCAAATAAGCATTTATTTTCATAATCAGTGCATGTTGAAAAATATTAATGGGAACCTGTTTCCTTCCAGAAGCTAAAAAATACATTGCTGATTCTGTTAATTTCTTGGAGAACTGCAATAGCACTGCATAAAGAATCTTCACAAGGCAACACCATGTACTCTGCTGTGAGATGACTGTGATTTCTGAATTACTTCTTCCCGGCCATTTTCCTTGAAGCTAAAAGATTGTAATGTTTTCATACTCAAAGGTCAACCTTTATTAGAAACATAAATGGAAATACATTTTTTTAAATAGAGAAAACTCATAGAAATTAAGGCAGAACAGACATAGTGATAAGGCAGAAGAAAAATAAAATAGGCTCATTACCAACCTTCCCCCCCACACGTACTCTGTCCTTCTGAGAGAGAAATCCTCTTTCCTGAAAGAGATTTCAGTGGCTTTATGAGTTGCAGAAAACTCTATATCAGATCCTTAGGAAATCTCTCACCTGACTTCAGGTATGCTTCCCACTCCTTTCTCTCCCTTAGAAAATGAATAAAGCTACCACTCCTTGTTCAGAAGCCCTCTTTTTCCCTCTTTGCCCCACTCATGAGTCTGAAACTTTTTTCTTCCAGCTGAGCTCTCTTATCTCTGAGGGAGAAAGCAATCTTTCCCTAATTCAATCCCTCTTTTGTAAAAGAAACATAACATACAAACAGAAGTAAATAAAACAAGTACTGTCCATCACAACCACACTTACATATAGAACCATTAAAAATATTACCCATATTGCAAAATGGAGTGGAGAAAACTAGGTAAATATCTTCCCTACGTGTGGGGCTTAATGCAGAAATTTTCAGACACAACCTAGCCATGCTTCAAATCTATGCATACAGCAAGAAGACTAACTTTGATTTTATATTTTTTTTAAAGAATGTTTTAATTCTTGTTTTTCATCTTTCAAAACAGAAATGGCAAGTTCTACTGAAAATAGTATTTGCTAGCTGCAGATGCCAAAATATCTTTTATTCCAGGAAACTAGATGCTGTTTTAGTAAAGCTCATAGGTAGCAATAAAGTATTTGCAGTTTTAAAGACTTTTCACACTCCCAGTCATCAGCTGAAGCATTTTTTTATACAAGTTTGGAAATGAAAGGATTCAAATTTCTTTCTCCCTCTTTGTAGATTTTAAAACAAATGCAACCCTCAGGAGTTTAAAAACAAAAAAAATAAAGAAAATGTAGTAAAGCCCTTTGTTTTTTTCTGTATTTTTTTAGCTTTTACTCAACGTTGCCATATTATTCTGAGGATCAAACCTCTTTTTTTTTTTTTTTTCCTCTGTCACCGAAGGAGAAACATCTTTTTCTTGTTACTTTCACAATCCTTTGTCAAGACACAACCGAACCTGAGAGTCTTGACATTCTAGTCATGTAAACTGTAGATGTTCAACTAATTCCTGTTAAGGGGTAACTCTGATTTGGTAATAAGAATGGAATTATAAAACAAAAGGTGGGAAGATGCTATCTTTCACTAATAGCAGAGTTTATTGCAAAGATTATTGAATTTTTTTCAAATTACACTGACTTCCATTTAGAGTACTTAGCAGGGTTCTTGCTTGTCTAAGTGGTAGAGTTTGTCAGTAAGGGAAATAACGCCAGTTGCCTCACTACTATAAAACATATTGGCTTTTACACAGTTAAAGAAAAATTGTCATGATTGACAAACAATTAGAGGATAATTATGAGCTCGTGTCTCTTCAAAGGGTTTATGTTATTCTATTTCTTCACTCTTCTGCATTATGAGAAAAGACTAAGTGACAGCACAGCAGCAATGAGAAATCCCTGAGCGGTTGGAAATGTGAAATAAAGTAACCTCTCATGATGTTCTCAGCCCTAAGAACAATGCCTGTTGCTACTCCTCATACACGCTGTACTTTTTAACAGGCTATGTGAATACTTTCGTAAGTTTGCATTTACTTAATACCTGTTTGAATAAGGTAGATCAGCTTGTCAAGCTGATGTTTTTTGATACTGTTCCCAATTATATTAGCTATTGGTCATGTAGTTATTTATTTCTTTGTTTATATATTTATTTATTTGTACATATATTATTGTTGATATTTCTTGAATCCAAAATTCATACATTTCACCAAATCATAAGGAGCTTAAAAGTTATTGTTTTTCATTTACAGATCACCATTCTTCAAAGGAACTTGAAGCCATTTATAAATGGTGTCAAATTAACTAAACTCACCACTGTAATTTTCCTTCCTTTGTAGAACATTAATTTTGGTATCAGTATGTTAAATGACTCACACAGAATAGACTTAGAGTTAATGCTAAAACATAGAATACAATCTGAGTAAATAGTTTCAACAAGTTTATCCATAAAAAATTCCTGATAATAAAAGCAGAAAGTGACACTGAATATACTACAATTCACAAATGATCCAAGTCTCTAATTTCCAGAGTTTTCTCCTGACAGAAATTATTTTAGAAAGGGATCAGTAAGAGGATGGAAAACTGATTAAATTCATGAATAGCTGAAAATAAACAGAATTGTAATATTTCAGAAAGCCTAAATTAAGTACAGTAAAAATAAATAAATTTTAGCTTATTGCAACTAGCTTTGGTAATAATATGCATCATATTGAGACACTGTCTTTCTCCCCTCTTGTAACATACAAATATTAATTTGTTATACCTCCACCCATATTTTTTTACTGTAAGATACTAGCCATGAAGTAATACCTGGAAGCTTCAAAATGTTTACCAAAACAAGCCACAGAGAGGGGTACATTAATATTAAAGAGTCATTAAAATAAATGAACGCGGTTCATACTGTTAGTTAGCTAGAACATTTAGCGCACCTTTTCTTCTACAACTTCAGACAACAACTTTGTGAATCTATGCATTAACAACAGCTGTTACACTGAAATGCTGTATCACCAACATATGGCCATCAAGTAAAAAAGTTTGTCTCTCAAATCACAGTGTAGAACTAATTTGCATGGGATCACATTCGTGATGATTACCAACTGTAGCTGCAAATAGCAAATGTTATTTTACTGACTGTATACCACAGATAATGGATACGAATACTTGCATGAATGTGTGTTTGTAATGGGAAGTTCTCATTCCACAAATACATAGATTGGTTGGCAACTGCACTTTTGGCATTAACAACTTTGTTACAGTTTAAAAAAACAGGGGGCAGAGGTAAATTGTCCATCTCTATATATACAAATGCATTGTGGAGAACTAAATTATAGGCACATTTTATGCAGGGAAGAAAAGAAGTTCTGTCTTTTAGTAAGCTTGAATTCTTCAGTGGGAGCCATGAACTCCTGTGCTGTAGTCTCAGTTTTATTGGTATGATATTGAGTGGATAAGTGAAATTATGCTTGTTTTCAGATATACGGTTAGAAAAATCAATCAATCTAGGTTGTCTAAATTAAGGACAGTCCTCATTCAGGAATGGATTAGAATAGCACTTGGCATGTCTGGAAAAGATATGGGCTTTAATTAGAAGTGTTATCTTTGCAATACATTAAGAGAACTGGGTAAGATATTTACCATTCCTATAAAATAATGTCTTTTAAAGAAGAATAACTACAAAATAAAACTATTAAAAGTCAGAAAATGATGAAATTAAGATACCACCCTTAACTCTGTCCCTTTTCTCATATACATAAGAATACAAATTCCTGTAATGGAACCACATGCTATTTTCCACTGAATACTTACTTTCCTAAGTATGTAAATTGGATAACACAAAACATCTGCCATTCATCATGTGTGGCTCTGTAACTAATTTGCTGCTTGCTAACCAAAGACATCCTTAATTAAGACTTTTACTTACTTTCTTAATCAATTTTTTTTCATCCTTTTTTTTTCTATTGCTAAAAGTAAAAATAAAAAAGATAACTGCATCTTTAAGTGCCCTGAGTTAAAATATATCAGTGTATGGTCAAGTTAATTATTCCCATTTTCCTAGCTGGATATATGGGATTGTAGTTGTTTTTAATGTACTCCTAAATGTCATGTGCTTAAATGTTAAAGCAGCAATTCTCTTCCACTGTAAAGAAGATGGGAAAATGCATTTTTGTAAATCACTTGCAATTTAGTTAGATTAAACTCTCCTTTATTCATGTAGTTAACTACCCTTTCAAGTATTTATTCTGGGACAGAGACACGCATACTGACAAAAAAAAAAAAAAAAGAAATAGGAAACAATACAGGAAGGAAAGGAAGCAAGCAACTAGAAAAAATCTGTTATGGTTTGTCAGTTTCTCCCCGTTTCTCTTCTTAAAGGCAAACAGCCCTTAAATTTTAGTTGTACAGCATGCTACCTGTTGCCTCTAAACAGTATAGATTACACTTAGTATTATCAGAGTTAACGTGATGTATCTGGCCTTGGAATAAGCAGCATGAAGATGAATGAGTACTGGGGATACTTTAAACCAAGTAAACATAAGTCTTTCTGCATTCAAATATAAATGTTTGCTTTGAATTGGCAGTTATTGTCAGTTCCTTCTAAATGTATATATGCTCTAGAGAGTCCAGCAGAATCAGAATTATTAGGCTCAGTGCTGAATCATCTGGTGAAACAGTCTGCAGAGTAACATGGAAATACCCTGGATATCTTAAAACTCCAGAAGCAGAGTTTGTGGTGCCGTTGCTTCTAGACTTCATCATTATTTAAATTAAGGTATTCAAATCTAGTTCAAATCAACTTGTAGTGCTGTTCCATTTAGAATATACCACTATTTGAGAAAGGTAATTTAAATCTGTTTTGGTATCTTTATACTACACAGCAGTCAGAAAAATGACATAGTTTGAGGCCTGTATTATACAGGGGGGAGCAATAAAGACTAGAGCACTAGGTTTGGCAATGGAAAAATGGAATGGGAATCATTTTATCTTGACCTACAAAGTTTATTTAGAAAGACCATGTGAATTTCAATGCATGTGGTTCAAAAATGTTTTCTTTGACATGATATAAAATCTTTCTCTTAGCTACAGGTTATTTATTGTCCTTCCTACCTTTTCAAATACAATACTACTTAAAAAAACCAAAACTATTTAAACCCAGGATTTTATTTTGATACAAAACATCATGTAGTTTTGAAATGTCTCAGCTTTTCTAATGTTTCAAGTTTTCAAACATAATTATTCAATTAATTCATTAGTTTTTCACAAATAAATGATTGATGGAAAATAAAACCAAAATATAAAAACTGAAACTGCATTTTTTGTAAACTATGTTAAAAGAAAATAAAATTAAGAGATTGGTTTAGTTTATTACGGTCCTACCTACTGACTTCAAAATAACTGTACTTATATTTAGGGCTCACTTAAAACAAGAGCTTGGTTATTTGATAATTTCTGTTACAGAAAAGTAGAAATTAAGATATTTTTAAAGTATGAGGTATGTGAATTGACAGTACTTAAGAAAGATCTCACAAGCATATTAGATAAAACAGATATTTGAACGCATAAGCAAATATTTTCTATATTGGCTATTTTGCAGTCAGGTTTAGTCAAGAAGTCTATAGCAGGCTTAAAATGGTCTAGTGAATTCAAAAGGATTCATGAGGAGTTTTAACCCTAAGGAACTATGCAGTGTCCAGTGAAAAATATCCATATATTGTATCTATATTATTGTAATAATATTTTATTTGCTAATATGCCTGTAATTTCTTACCAAGAGTTTCAAAAGACTCATTTCAGTAAAGCTTTCAAATACATGGCTACAAGAGATCGCTCTGCCATTTTTAGGTATATTAAGCCTGGTTTCTTTTTTCATGGAGGATTTTAGAAGACACAAATTGAAACAGAAAAGAGAGAGTGATGAGTCCTTCTCTGTGTTAAAAAGTAATAGTAGCATTATACAAATTGTTTACATGACTTGTAGTAGATTATATTCTTCATTTTCTGCCTTGTTGAAGCACTTGTTGAATAAGAATCCATTTAACAGAATGTTCTCTTTCTTCCTTAGCATGTATTGAACCTGCAACTAGGTTGCTGTCATAATGCCATTCAGCTAAAAAAGTTGCTTTGAAAATGGTTTCCTCTGCAGTAAGTTCTGCTTGTTTAGTGATGCACCAACATAGTGTGAAATACAAATGTTGTGATTTTGCTGACATTTTATATGCTCTATTTCTATGTAAAGAAGGCATAAAAGCAAAAGGACAAACCATGAGATGCTTCGAGACATTGTTTCAATTAAAGCAAACCAATTCCAGAGAAATGAACCAAAGTCAAAGGAGAAAAGTGCAGAAGGTCTGCTTCTACAGAGAGACAAAGCAGGCTTGACGATGCCCACAGTTCTCTCTCCCATCTGTATTATTCTGCACCACTTCCTTCTTTCCCCCATCAGAAAAGATGGTAAAAGAGTCTCCTTCTTATTTTTCCCTCCTTCCTTCGCTTGGAAGCTCTCAGAAGGAAATGCAGAACAATACGAACTGGTTTTGCACATATAGACTCCAGTAGGTATAATCCAATGAAGCCAGTTTTGAGTGGTTTGGGATTTTTTTTTCTTCATATGACTCTGAGAATTAGACACATAAAGAAAGGGTAGAAAAAAACAAGTGTAATGAGCATGTAGTGCAGAATTATTTGATTTTACAAGCCAGCCTCTTGACTGGCATATATAGTTAGGAGTTTGCACGTTTCTACTCAGATCAGATATACAGACTATTTATATTGCTTGAATCCAGCCCCTCACACTAGCATGGTACTATCCTGACTACTGCAGGGAGGATCTTGATGCTTGATGCAAAATGACATCACAAACCAAGTTTGACTTCATAACAGCTACGGCTCCTATTGACGTTGGTCAACTTTTCTTTTCTTCTTGCTTGTGCTCTTATTTCCAGCCCTACAAATCCTACAACGAATGGAACAACGCAAAGGATGTTTAGATGTATGTAACCATCCTTTTTAACTTAGAAGTCGTATGGTCGAGTGATTTTCATGTGTTGTTCAAGTTACCCATTTCTGGTTGGTATAACATGGTAATGTCTGTAATGAAAAATGAATGTTGTGAAGAATTTTTCAAGAACACAGATGAAGGTAGCAAAGTCTGTCTCCAAGAAAGGCAACAAGATACCTGTATGTTCCTCCCAACAGCTTTTTGTGTCTGTATCAGCATGTTTCAATTTTATAGCCATCCTGTTATTACCATCACTTTTGAAATGTATTCTGGACTCATTTGTATCATACGGATCTAAATGTAGTGAGTGGAGGTCTCTATAAACAAGGCCATTACTTTGGCTAGTGGTGCATAGTGTTGAAATGTAACCCTTATTAGAATGCTGCTTTTCTTATTCCTACTGGAGCTAGCAAAGTTGATCTGCCTGGTACAAAACCAAATACTGCAAGGGAAGGGAAACTGCGCAAATTTAACTCTTAAGATAAGAGACAGCCTTAGGCAGATATTACAGAAAACATTTCTTGCCTGCTCCACCAAACAAAGAAACTAAGAAATCTAATATAAATAGGGTGTGAGTTTTCACAAATTGTTTGAAGTAGACGTCTTACTTCATGCCAATTTAAAACACCATAAAACCCTTCTCCACTTCCTATTTTCAATTTGCTTCAGCCACACAGAAACTCTGAACTACTTGCCCAAAGCCAGTTTTGATAGGCAAGGCTTCACCTTTTTTAAGGTAAATAAGAGAAACTTTTTTTCCCTGAAGCTAGCTCCCTTAGCCCTTGATTTCAGACAACGCTTCAAGCCAGCCTCTTAGGTTAACTTCGCAGAAAGTGGAAGCGCAAGGTGAAGAAACAGTCTTTACAGTTGGTCAGGAAAATACAGTACAGCTAGAGTTTTAAGTAAGCCCAAAGTCCTGCATATACAGGGTCTAATCGTGGTCTCCTCAAATGACTCCAAATTTTTCTTTGGCTTCACTGGGACACAGAGTGCAAACTCAGCTTTATAAAGACTTTGGAGAAGGCCCAAGTGCTTCTTTTAAACCAAAGGATTTCATAAACAGAACTTTTATCCTAGGCTGGCGATTTCGATAGGACTTATATGTATAAAGACTTTCTGTGCTGAAGATAGTCCCTAAATATATAATCCCTGCTGAGCAAGCTGGTTAGGGGAAGCTGCCACCCTGTCTGTAGTTCTCAGCAGGCATGCAATTTAAACACTGGGGAGTTTAGGTACTCTTTGTAACACCGAGCATTCTGCTCTGAAGAGCTTAGAAGTGCAAAGCCAGTGAATGTAACCTGTCTTCTGTTAATACTACACGTTGGTGTGCTTGAATTGCATTTTACTTTTCCTGTCTTGTTTTCCCTTCAAAAAACAGAGAAGTAAATCCCCGTGAATGTAAGAAAGCCTATTTTTCATAGACAAATACACCCATGAATAATATATGGTTTGAAGTAAGTTTCTGAAAATGTACCCTGCCAGAATTTGCCAGAATGCTTCAAAGTGAGGCAAAATAACTCTTTACGTGCTGTTCAGAGCCAGCTGCTAAAAAACAAGAGCTTTCTCAAAATACATGTGTCTCTGTAGAGCCAATTGGAAATGATGAAATTGGGTTACCTAATGAAGAAGAAATTAAAGAGAATTTTCAGGGGGTATTTACCATGTTATCATTAGATAACACAGTAGAGTTGTTGCTACTAAATGTGTTATTCCCACTGTTTTCAGTAAACATGTATTTACTACATAGGTATTGTACAAACCCATATGTTACTTCTTTGGCTGGAAATTACTCTTATAACAAGGATTTTGGTATTATTAGGAGGGGAAGTACCCTGAAATGTGGGATTCTAAAGTGAAATTACATTCATTTGGAATTACCTCTTTAATTTGTAATATAATTTACAGTAAACCTTTTTAACCACCTTTTCAATGGCTAGATACAGCTCTTGTCCCAATACAGTTTCCTGGCCAGGATTTAATTATAACTACTGTATTTCACTTTTTCATGCTGTGCATTCAGTGTCCATTGATTTGAGACTGAGCCAGAGTCTCTGGACACTTTGAAGAGTAAAATCTATGTGTTTAGTTAAGAATAGCTTTAGGTTTTCTAGGGTTATAGCAGCAGCAAAGGAATCAGTGAGAGCTGCTTGAGGCTGGAGTTTGCAAGTGAGATCTACCATTATCTCTTATTGCCTTTTACTAAAATATTTGTATAGCTTGTGTGTTACATAAACAGCATGGACTAGATAACAAGGATTCAGAGTTAAGTTCCAGGATGCACAGACTTCTGCAATAGGCATATCGGTACTCTGGGCGGTCAATGAGGAGTGCTTGCTGCCAAGGAATGGATGGGCATGTTGGTCAAGGAGAAGCAAGGTAAAGATGCTGTTGACCTTGATCTAATGAATGCTGTATGTTTTAATTCCTTATCCCTTTTCAGGAATTTGCCATGTGAAAACAGGATTAACTTCTGCTCCATTTCCCAGGTGCCCCCCTTGGAGATAGATATTTATATTCTTTCCTTCAAAGAACTAAGCAAGTGGACCTGCTTCTCCCCACCCCCTCTCCAACTATGACCAGACTAGGAAGAGGAAAAGGGTATTTTCTCTTTTATGCATTACATTAACAGATAGAATATGAACCAAGGAAATAGGCAACCGGGCTTCTGCATCGAAAGCTCAAAACACAATATACTACATTTGATGACACAATTCTGTGAGCAGCAAATACCTAGTAGTTAGGCTGTGCTGTTGTGTATCAAGAAATTTCCGGTAATTCTTTTGGGAGTCTGGTTTTCTTTGTTATTCACTGTAATGAGAGACTACAAAAGCAAGAATAACTTTGTAGCCTATCTGAGATAGAAGAAGCAGCTGTTTAGCTAACATGATCACAGTTCACAGCTGAGAGGCTTCAGAGTATGACCATGAATGTAGATTGTGGCTAAACTGATGGGCAATAACTTTCTTAAGCCACATTAATTTATCAGTCTTGATCACCTGGCAAAACTCTTAACACGAGAAAAATCAAGATTCAACTTTTCTTTAGAAACTTGAGGCAGTTCAGATTTGTGGTTTACTTCTTCCAAACACTTCCAAATTTGAGCTCAGGTTTTCAGCAGGCAATTATTTGTTACTCTGAGAGTAGTCCATATTGTTGTTTATATTGACACTAGCAACTATTACTTTTAATTTCTTTTTTGAAGCAGATACATTTGTGTTGTTTGCCACTGTGCTAGATTTCAGAGTAGGTGTGTTCAAATATCACAGAACAGCGATGTGATGACAGTTATGCTAGCAGCACAATTTACCATGCCGTAGAAAGGAAGAAAATTGCTAACCTTCACTAAAGCAGAAGGGAGATTTTAACGAAGACTACCATAAATGAAATCAGTAATGTTTTTTCACAACTAAAGAGAAGATCAGTAAACTAAAATGAGTTCTTGTATTTTCCAGATCCCAGTATTAGAGGAATACTAGCTGAAGGCCTGCTTGGTTTAAAAAAATTCAAAACAATTAGCAACGTTGCCAAACAGTACAAGGTGCCATGATCTTACTTGCCCTTTTGGGTGTTTTTTAATTAAGAAAGAATAAAATTACAATTTGATTTCAGAAGAAATAGTCAAGCAAGCATGGATGGATATCCAGTACAAATTTCAAACAGCAGCAACTGCAGAGCAAGTGGTCTGATGACAAGTGGTGATTTACTGGAATTTTCAGAAGGTGCTGAGGCAGGGATGTTGCTGATGAGTAACTGAGGGCTTTATTTCTGTTTTCTTTCAAAATTAATTAAAAATACAGGTTTTTAATATCTTTTATTTCAGGATTTTCTAATGCTCTTTTGGAAGTGAGAAATACTTTCATTTTCCTCCCAAACTTTAAAGATTAAGTTACATTATTAGATATCACTACTAGTGATGTGTCATGAAATAATGGATAAAGAAATTAACATAAGAAACCACAAAATGGTATTAGGTATGTTCTATTTACAGGAGTTAGACAAATCATATGGCGTCTCTCTCAGCAATTATATTAATAGCAATGTATGAGAAGCAGTTGGTGGCAGTCATATAAAGAAAAAGATTAGGAGACAAATTTATGAAGACTGATGGCAAATTCACTATTGAATTGGATGAATAGTTCCTTTCACTTGGGTTTCCAGAAAGAAAATAAGCGGGTCCATGGCAGACTCTGAAATCAAAGAGAACGTTAGCAATTAGCTAGTGCAGGATGTACTCAAGCTACTGCTAAGTGTGTTAAATCCAGGGAAATGAAGTGGGATTGCTTGGCAGTTGATACGATAAACAAATAAAATGTGATGTAGTTATTCTTACAGAATGACAAGTGACAAATATTTGCATAGAAAGAAGAGCGCTGAGATGCTGTCAAGGGATACTAAGGCACATTTTCAGTGAAAAATAAATCCCAAATAAAGTTTGGGATTTCAATGTAGATAAAAAGTATTACAGTTTGACCCAGACAGACTCTCTTCAGGATAGTTAAACGTTTATATACCACCATACTCTGAGTAATTTCAGAGGAAAAGTAATTTCTTGTTTTGTTAAACCAAATGCTGTAGTACGTAAAAATAAGACTACTTATTTTTTTAGCTTCATTTCCTTCCCCTCCTCTATTTGAATGCCCTCAAAACACTCACTTTCATTTTTATGAGTATTTGCATGCTGCACTAAAGGACATATTAAACTTGGTTTATGCAGAATTTGAAATACTTTCTAACCACAAAATTATAAGTGTGGAATTTATACTTACAATTTATTTTACAAACTCCTGTTATCAGTGGGAAATTGAAGTTATCAGTATAGGCAGATACCACTGGAATTAAGGGAGAAGCTTGACTAGTTTGTAGTAAGATAAATTTATCCTTTAAATTAGCCCCTAAAGATCCATTTGATCACACATACATCTAAAAAAATCAACTATGCAGAATGGGAAGAATCAAGTTTGTAAGCCATTTTCAGTACTAAGATCTGAAGTTTTCCCAATAATATCAATAAACAGCAATGCAGGATTTAAAAGAAACCTTTAAAAACTATCACATTGCTACCAAACCCAAAACATTTATTAATAGCACAGCACAGAATTTCTCGGAGACAAATGCAAATATGCTTGCATATTCTTTGCCATTTTTTTTTCAATTTTAATTTTAAATAAAGAGCTAGGATTAGTAGCGAATCAAAACTTCATCTTTAAATTGCGACCTGGATTTCAGGCCCGGACATACTGCTTAAATGGGGAAAATCCCTTCTTCCCTACTTTTGCCTTGACATTATTCCCCACACACACCCCCCCAGTGTACAAAGCCTATGCTGTATGTCTTGTAAAGGTCTTGGAGGACTGACCAATTCTTGGTTTTGGAACCAAGTGACATATCAGAGGAACCTTGGCATATTATAAAAGAGGCTACAAGTGCAAGAGGAAGTGGCAGTCAGGGAAAGAGATTTTTCACAGATGAGTTTCCATCATACTACCACAGAGGGAATTTGAGTTGGATACAGAAGTATGATGGTAATACCATAATAGTCTTTGCCAAATAAAAAGAACACCAATTTGAAAAAAAGACATGATGAGAAGGACATACTTATAGCATTGAGTCTTGTAAAGCTGGTTACTAAACTCAGATACTATCAGCATTCCAGCAGAAACATGATGAACTGAAAGCAGGCATTACAAATAACAATGAGGCAAATCTGATTTTGCTTTCTTTCCCCTTAAAACGCCCTGAGAAAGAAGGTGAAATTAATGTTATTCATAAACCAAAAATTGCTTTTGGTTTTCTTACCCTTTCTAAAGAGACTTAAGCAAGTTTCAAAGATCCTTGAAGATCCTAATTGACAGAATCACTCTAATTCTATTAAACCCTTTTTTTTTTTTTTTGGATGAATTGAAAAGTGTAAGAAAGATTCAGAAAATTCTATAAAATGTTCTCCCTTTGGAGGCCCAGAAGATATTATTGCATAAACATTACTTTTTTCCCTGATATTCTATGAGGATGTTGTGACATATCAGTATGCATAAAATAACCTACTGAAATCTCATAATATAAGCACAGTATGAGTAAATACTTAGTCAAATCCAAATGCATGAGTAATGGAGTCTTGATGGTTATCATAAGTCATGGGAGAGCTCAGAAGTTATGGAAGCAACCCTTACAAGATAGACAGCTGTGCAGATAGCTATCCAAATTGGCTTGGAATGAAAAGCAGAGAAAAGAGGACAGATTTAGGAATAAAATACTAAAGAATTCCAGGGTGGAATTTAAGCATCTAATCTGATCCACAAAGGAGTTTAAGCTATCCAGAAGCATACTTAGGTAGGCGTTTTGAGGGAAATAAATATTGTGAATATGACCTGGCATTAACAGATTTTACACAGAATGTGGAGAACAGCCTTAAAGTGAGTCTTGAGCAAATGTCACAGGAATACTGTTTTAGATGTGCTGTGCAAGACCTCTGTCAGTTTTGACTTTTGGGGCTGTCTCGCTGTTTTTAAATAGCTACACCAATGAGGCCACTGGGAGAGGTGAAACATCTATTTGGCTGTCTGGGACATATTAACATTTTCAGTTTAGATTAGGAGTGTACTTTTGAAGGAAATCTCTATCATTCGTATTTAGTGCGCTTCGGCTCATGTCATGGAGCAGCCCTGGAACACAAAATACAGGATTCCTGTTTCAAAAAAATAAAACAGGGTGGTACCTAATCTAATGCACTGCAACTACTAATGGTCATTGAGTCTATAGGACCAGACTAGAACTACTTTGAGCCAAAACCCCCTGAAATGAAAATACTGTAGTTGTCAAGTTTCTAGCACAATTTCATTCTGCCTACAAACTTACTCCTTTTGAGCCATCGAGCTTGCTCATGAAGACAAAGCCTAGCTTGTTATGATTCAGAAGGTAGTAGCTTAATTTTTTTTACCTAGCTAAGGACGTAGGTGGCACAAGAGGTTGGTTCAGAATACTTCTATAAAATAAAGGCTTAAAAGAACAAAGTCAAATAGTAAAACTACTTCTAAATTGCCAGTTTTGTTGCAATATGAATGAAAACCATTTTGATGCTACTCTTGTCTGAAAGTTCTAGAACCATAGTAGTAGCTTCCTTTAACAGTATTAAAACAATTCATATATTGGATAACATATTTTTTTCCCTGTCCAAATGTAAAAAAATGAATATTCTGTAATTTTCCGTCTTTACAGCCATGAAGAAGTGCACCATTCACAGGGATTTTATATTTTGCTTTTTGTGCTTTTAACAGTTAGTAGTTACAAAGATTTAGTTCTGCAATAATCGCTACATACCCAGGCTTATGCTTCAAAAATATACATTAGCGTGCAATAAAAGCATCACTTTAAAGTGTTCACTCACATACTGCTTCAAACCTGAGGTTCAAGCAAGACTCTGCAAAAGAGGCTTTTCTCCTCTAAATTGTGGTGACATTGACAACATATAAATAAACCAAGAAAATCCTTCTCAAAGCATTTAATCAAAACAAGTGTCCATTTCTTCAGATGAAATTAAAATGTTCAGAATTTAAATATGTTGATGCGTAAAGAAGTATGAAAGAAATGAGTGGGAAAGGAACCTTGGAATGCACTGCCTGAAGAATTATAGCAGGAGCTTTTAAAAATTTGTTCAATAATTTACTGTTGTACGGAGGCCGAGTCTAATAGCTACATTTGTATAGCACACCGTTGACTAAGGTAAAACCTCACTTGCATTTACAAATTTACTTATATGTAAAATGTGGGAAAGAATCAAATGGATTCTATTGAACTGCAGTAATCAAAGCTTAAATGTATGCATCATGGATGACAACATATTTATTCTTTCTTGAATTTTAACAGTACTTCTGCTAACAAGAGGGAGAAGAAGGTGCTGGTGATAAATGCAAAATACCATATTTGGCTCTGCTGTTAATTTGCTATACAATCTTGGTAGGTCTTTTCATCTGCATCACCAAGGTTCTAGTAAAAGCATGAGATGCACACAAAAATGGCTGAATAACAAGACACAACTTTTCCTTTATCTTATACTTTTACGTCTAATTTGACCAATGCATGGACATAGGACCCTTCTCCCCCTCGCCAAGTAGTGCCTATACCAGGAATACTAAAATCCCTCTGACAGTTAAACACCATGTTGTGAATGCAAGACAGAGCTCTAAGTCTATGTCTATGCACAAACCTTCCCCTTTCACAGAAACCTTAGAGCCTGCTAAGTTATTTCCTGATCTTGGCTGCTGCTAACAGGCTCCCAGCTACAGTCAGTCATGCTGACTGTATGGCTTAGGTGTCTTCATGTTTATTCTTCCTCATCAGAGTATTACTAGCGTAGGAAAACCCAACCCCTGATATGATTAATGCCTGTTCTAAAAGATGGATCCATCATCCTGGAACAGATGTGCATAATCGTACTGTACACCAGTTAGAACGTAGAAGAGGGGTTGGATTGACTGCAAAGGGGAGGGTAGAGAAAGTGATTCCATGGCAGCTATATTTCTATCTAGTAGACCTAATTTATTTTTTTTACCTTGGGTAGCTTAATCACCAACTTAAGCCTTTGCAAAGAAGCAGAAGCAGACCCTCCTACTCTACATAAAAGAATGCCAGACTTGCAACAGGTAGTGGAGAAATAGCTTTTTTCCTTACTGCTAAAAATTTACGTAGTAGAAGGTTGCTAGGTAGAATAACCAGATGCCATGACAACTTAGAAAGACTTCACAGGTGAATCACACTGGTTTATCCAATTTGAAGCTTGCAACTTAATCCTTCTGCCCAGTGATTTTTAACACAATGCGACTGCAAGCTGTGAAACATTTTCTTGTGCCTGACTTTTCCAACTTATTTTACAGAGCAAAAAACAGGTCTCTGATACAAAATCCCCTTCTGTTTTCCTTAAAAACGTCAAGTTTGTGCAGAAACTGTTTTGGGCATCTTTCAGGTTACAGAGCAAACTGCCTGAATTTCTCATCTGTAACTGAAGTAAATAATTTACTATGCTTTTAATCTAGCCCTGACTCCACAGAAACATAGGAAGGTAAAATTAAGCTTTTTGTGCTTCACTTTCTTTCTCCCACTGATTTGTTTGGGGAAAATGGTATATAAATTGAATAGTTGAATTGGTCACCATCTGAAAGCATACCCATTTTTCTCGAAGTCATCTGCCAGATAGGGGAGGACAGAGAATAAATGTCTTATTGTAATACTTTTGTTGTTGTTCATATTTCTGTGCACATCATTCCATGTTACAGAATACACTGTCAAATCTTATACTACAAAATTCCCCCTTATACCTCTCATTACTCTAATATGGTGATGCTTTTACCAGGTCTTAAATGATTAAGGGTGTCCAGCCTCATTCTACTTAACCCGACTACCTTTCGCATGAAGATGTTACATGTAAAGGTCAGGTGCTACAGTATTACTTAGTAATTTAACTGCAGGTCCTGCATTTGAATTTTATCTCTTAAATCTGTGACTTCACAACATCCTTTCAACCAGGACATTTACCCAGCTAATTTACATGTCACCTCCTAAATAATTTATTGTATATAGAATTTCTTTGTATTTTCACTTGCAGGCAGGATTCTCTGGCCTCTTCTGACTACTTATATGCTGATCCATAATAAGAAGGGGTGGCCCTTTTCTAAAGGGGGACTTCTTACCTGAACTGAGCAATTTCAACTCCTGATCACAAGGTGGTAGCACTCCTACTTCTTCTGCACTGATACTCATTGCAATCAATAGGGAAGGGCGGAAAATAACAGCTTGAAGCTTCCAGATTCTGCTCTCACTGACATGAATATGCCTTAAAGTCATGTGTAGAAAGGCAATTTTAATATATGATGCTCACATAATGTCACTAACATATGCTGTGCCAGCAGCAAATTGATTGCAGCTCAGGCTCTTCCATTTTTCTTTCATCCTGACATTACAGCTGACAATTTTTAAATGTTGAACACTGGGGCAGTTCTAGATAAATCATATGCACGGTCACAGAAAGCAGCTATGACACATCAAACTCATCATGTCTGCAATAGTGAGCCATTCTATTAATGTACAGATTAACTTCTGAGGAGCAGTGTTAGCTCTACTTCACATATGCAATTTACCTGCATACTCACAGTGAAAGTTTTGCTGCAGGCCAGCAGTCTGGGTTGCCAAGCATTGGGAAAAGTGGCCTGTTCTTGTAGAAACACATAAGAAGCTTTATTCTGTTTCATACAGGATCTTGGTAACTGCATTTGATATCTAATAACAAGCATCTACATGATGATTATTGTATTTTCCTTGAATGTCATGGATTCTCCGTGGGATTTCTCCTACAAGTTGTCGGTATTCAGAGATATCAATGGACTAAAGATGTAGTGTTTGGCATGTTTATAGCCAAATAGAAGAATATCAGGTTGACTTGACTGTTACTGAATATTGTTTGTAAAGCATTCTTTTTTTCTTGAAGAAATATGCAAAACAAATGTTTTTTCTGTTAAAACCATGCCAGACAGGGGAAAAAAAAAAAAATCACAAAGTTGGAGCATCTCTCCAGGTTCTGGACTTCACCAGCATTGCTGCTATGCCTTCTGCAGCCACACACCAGAGCTTGAAATCCTGTGATAAGTTACTGTTTTGTGGTTTTCCACTTCAGTTCCCAAAACTATAATATTTTAATTATTATTACTTTCATTCAGGCTGAGTAATCCTTATTCTGGGGCAGTTTGGTTTCTATGCCTCTGACCTCACTTGAGCTGGGGCCCAAGCATAGCACCTGGGGGTTGCTATGCTCATCTGGGGCAGGGGGGAGATTCTCCCACTCTGCCCCAGCATTGGGGTAAGAGAACACTGAGAATCCCTAGAAATGCAAGGGGAGGAGGGAAGTTAATGCACATCTTTACTCTGGAAATAAAGAAATTAACAAATCCAATGGTAGACTAAGTTGATGAGCTGCACCACTCCCATTCCCTGTGGAGCACTTGTAGCCCATTCCTCAGATGCCTTCCAGCAACATGGAGATTTTTACATTAGCCTGGCAAATGTATCTCCCCTTTCTAGCCAGTTGGAATGTTTTATTTCTGTCTGTAACACATTTGAGCTGGAGTTATTCCATCCATATGCATAGAAAAAGGGAAGGGGGAAAAAAGAAGGTTCTTGTTCAATCTTTCAAGGGCCATGCCCTGGGTTCGGCTGGGCTATAGTTAATTTTCACAAGAAGCTGGGAGGGGCCACAGCCCGGACAGCTGACCCAAACTAGCCAAGGGGATATTCCATACCATATGGGGTCATGCTTAGTACAGAACTGGGGGAGCTGGCGGTGGGGAGGGAGGAGGGATCGCAGCTCAGGAACAGGCTGAGCATGGGGTTCTGGGTGGTGAGCAATTGCATTATGCATCACTTGCTTTATAGATTCTTTTATTAGTATTATTGTTATTATTACTTCGTCTGTCCTTGTGTTGTCCTAGTAAACTGTCCTTATCTCAGCCCTTTTTCTTCTGATTCTCCTCCCCATCCCAGCAGGGGAGGAAGGAGTGAGCCATCGGCCGCGTGGTGCTCAGTTGCCAGGTGGGCTTAAACCACAACAGGCCACCGCGTCCAGCTTTCTTAATAGCGAAACAGATGTCTGAGATGTAGAAGCAGGAGGGTGTTAAATGGTTTGTTGCTTTGCAGCGGTCTGATCTACCCGCATGGCTGCTCAGCCTCTTCCTGTGGCTGAAAGCAGTGAAGAGACCATGGCTGGACTTTTTTGTTGTAGCTTAGAAATAAATATCTCTTCCCCCATCCTGAAACGACTTATTATCTTTGTGTTTTGTTGAAACAGTTGTCCAAACCCCAGAAATTCTTGACAGCCATCGGTCTGTGTCCTTAATTGCTTGATTTCCTCCCTGATGCTGTCTTACTGTAACTACAGTCTTTTGACATTAAATTTTGCAATTGCTTCCCTCTTCTCATGGCAACAATAAATATTGGTCATGTATTCTGAATACAATTATAATTAACTATTTTCAAATGATGCAGCTTCACCTATCTTAAAGAAGTGTGGAACAAAAGATATTTTCCTACAGCTAATGCAACCCTTCAGGCCAAAAGTTTTCTGTCATACATACCACTGAAATCTCATTAATGGGTAAAACTAGGACTGCCACATCTTCTAATCCCCTGTTTCTTTCCATCAAGGGAGTTTTATTGACTTTTATTTTTCAAGAAATCTTCCCACATTACCTCTAGAAAAATAAGGGATTAGTCAACATCTGAAAATTCAGTCTGCTTAACTATATTAATTTTGTTGAAGGCTGATATATTGATCAGGATTTATTCACTTGGAGAAGAAAATAAATTCTGCAAACTCTCTATAAGCAATTAGAACTAACACTGAAAACCTCCTCTAAACAAACAAAAAACCTTCTTCCCCAACATTTTTTCTGTCCTCACCCAAAACAACAGGCAAATAAAATTGTGTTGAAAAGAGAAGGCTCAAGAAGAGAAAGAATCTCAGTCATGACATTTTTAGGAAACGAAATTAAGGCTATTTAGGAAATCATCACATTTCTTAGCTCCAGTTAATAAGAAGTAACTGCAGGTTCTTGGGTCTGTGCTGTGTCCGACAGGTAGAATAAAGAAATGACCCGGAGATAATAACGTAGACAGAAAGTAATTTGGCCCCCATCACTTATGGAAGTTGCCTGTTGGAGAAATGCCACGTAATGCCAAGTAGTCTCTGAATCAAATAAAAAGCTATGCCATCACAGAGAAACCTTCACTGGGAAATCAGTTTGAATATTGTTAGAAAGGAAATGCCACACATAAAGACTAGCACAAAAAGTACATTCTGGTGGGTTTTTTTATTTTTAATTTAAATAAGTTCTTCAATACTATTAAAATGTAAGCATTTAAAAAGTCATATTTTAAACCAACTTTTCATTTGATGATCTGTATTACAGTGGCTTAATCATTATCTTTACAATTTACAGCCTCTTAGCAGTTCCTTTCATTGTGATTTCATCAAAAAGGGGAAATTTATGCGATAAGACTATTTGTATAATCCCATTCAGCCTCAAATCTTGAAAATATGATTCACAGTCACTAAATTCTAGAGAAGATTGATTTAAGCAAGTTACTCTGAATGAACTCTATGCTTATTCATAGTCTCTGGAGAGACAGAGAACTTCTGGTCTCTGGGACATGCCACCATTAACATCCTTAGGCCTCTATGAGAAATATGTTACAGAATGACATCTTACAACCTTTCATGGCATTTAATTACTAGTGTGAGAAGAAATAAAATTTCAGAGAGACCTCTTTTCCTTCTTTCTCCTTCCTGCCATCCTCACTTCACACCCACGAAAAGCTGACTAATTATTCATGGCATAAGAGGTTGGTTTCAATGTATGTAATACCATGTTCTCATTAATAAAAATATCTACTTTAGACATCTCAATAGCCATAACAGATTTTACTGGGAGAAATCAAATACAGTAGTAAAAAGATCTTTCCCAAAAATTAATTTTACAGATGTTTTGTTGGATGTTTCAATGGGACATTTTCATTAATGAGAATGTGACAGTATGTAAAAGCAAGCACTAAATACAAACAAGTTCACTTAAAGCTGTTAAAAAACCCAGCTACAGTTATGGACATACAGAAGTAGCCACTCTCTACATCATTCATTTTGGTGGGCTGCTTTGGGGTTCTCTTCCTCTCCAAAGGTGGTGTAGTGATGATATTTACAAATATCTATAAAGCAAAAAGCCGCTCTTGAACGCAGCTTTAGTTTTCAAACTAATTATATAAATGCTTCTCTGAAACGGTCTGCTATGTGATCCCTCCAAACTTCTGAGTTAATTTATACTGAGTTCATTCATTGTGTATATCTACACAAATCCTTTTATAGAGAGGAAAAAAAATATTAGTTATGGTTACAAGAAATTACCTAATATTAGGGGAGTACATGGAAATGGTTTCTAAAAGGGAGAGACAAGTGTATCAGTGGAGTTAGGAGAACATTTGCCCATTACCATTTTGGAATTCTGCTTCTAAGTTTGATCATCTTCCCCACTTCCACCAGTAGGAATGTAAATCAGAAAATGCAAAGGTGGGAACTAAATATTTTTTAGGGTCCAGTTTAATCTTTTGATACCCTGAATGTGCCTATATATTAGTATTCATTGCAAATTAGCTTTTTTTTTTTTTCTCCTTCTTTTATGTATATATTTAACTCTGAATTTCTTGAATTTACAACTATTAGCCTGGAGACAACTGCAAGATCTTTACGTGTTTCAAGGTTACTGAAATTATATGCTCCATTCATCTCAATACATCCACTTTCCCCTATGCTTCCCCTGAAAGCCTGCTTTAGAGTTTGTGCAAAACATGCATTTGCCTGACAACACGAATGTAACTCATCTGTACTGCTCGGTAGTTTCACTTCCAGTCACGCTTTTAAAATGAAGCAGAAATTTGATGCTGCATTTCACAGGGAGTCAAAAGAACTTGTGCATATGAGGCTTGGTCTAAAACTACTAACTCTCTCCAGACATCAAGAATTTTCTTGTTGCTAGTTAGATTAGGTGGACATTAGCTGCTGAGCTGCTTCTGTACATGAAAATTGGTACATCTGTGTACTTATAGAAATTCACAGTTTTGATTAGCTGGTGGCTAAGCTTAATGATCACACTATATATCCAAAGTTCTCATTTCATACAGTCCTAGGGTACTTATCTTTGATTTGAACCATTAAAATCCCTTTTGATAGGAACATAAACATGAAATTTGGAAGGTAGTTCCTCTTAGTCACAATTTGAAAATATACTGGTTAACTAGCACTCTCTCAAATCGCATGCCCATGTATTAAAATTCTCTCTGAGATAAGCTCATCTAATTAATTCATGAAACAGGAGACCTGGTTACATGGGACATGCAGACAGCTGAGGTACTCAATGAATTTTTTGCCTCAGTCTTCACTGGCAAGTGCTCCAGCCACACCACCCAAGACACCGAAGGCAAAGGCAGGGACCAGCTGAATGAAGAGCCACCCATAGTAGGAAAAGATCAGGTTTGAGACCATCTAAGGAACATGAAGGTGCACAAGTCCATTGGGACCTGATGAGATGCATCCATGAGTCCTGGGGGAGCTGGTGGAAGTAGTGGCTAAGTCACTATCCACCATATTTGAGAAATCATGGCAGCCCAGGGAAGTTCCCACTGACTAGAAAAGAGGAAACACAACCCCCTTTCTTAAAAAGGGAAAAAAGGAAGACCCGGGGAACTATGGGTCAGTCAGTCTCACCTCTGTGCTTGGCAAGATCATGGAACAGATCCTCCTGGAAACTCTGCTAAGGCACATGGAAAGTAAGGAGATGATTGGTGACAGTCAACATGGCTTCACTAAGGGCAAATCGTGCCTGACAAATTTGGTGGGTTTCTGTGATGGGGTTACAGCACAGGTGGATAAGGGAAGGGCAAGTGATGTCATCTGCCTGGATTTGTACAAAGCATTTGACACTGTCCCACATGACATCCTTGTCTCTAATTTGGAGGGATGTGGATCTGATGGATGGACCACTCGGTGGATAAGGAATTGGCTGGATGGTTGCACTCAAAGAGTTGTGGTCAACAGCTCAATGTCCAAGTGGAGACCAGTGGTGAGTGGTGTTCCTCAGGGATTGGTATGGGGACCGGTGCTGTTTAACATCTCTGTCGGCAACATGGACAGTGGCATTGAGTGCACCCTCAGCAAGTTTGCTGATGACACCAAGTTGTGTGGTGTGGTTAACATGCTGGAGGGAAGGGATGCATCCAGAGGGGCCTTGACAGGTTTGAGAGGTGGGCCTGTGTGGACCTCATGAAGTTCAACAAGGCCAAGTGCACCGTCCTGCACATGGGTTGGGGCAATGCCAAGCACAAGAACAGGCTGGTTGATGAGTGGATCAAGAGCAGCCCTGCAGAGGACTTGGGGGTATTAGTGGATAAAAAAAACAAATATGACCCAGCAATGTAAGTTTGCAGCCCAGAAAGCCATTTGCATTCTGGGCTGCTTCAAAAGAAGTATAGTTAGCAGGTCAAGGAAGGTGATTCTCCCCTGCTAGTTTGCTCTGGTGAGACCCCACCTGGAGCACTGCTTTCAGCTCTGGGCCCCTCAACATAAGACATCAACCTGTTCAAGCAGGTCCAGAGGATGCCACAAAGATGATCAGAGGGCTGGAGCACCTCTCCTGTAAAGGCAGGCTGAGAGAGTTGGGGTTGTTCAGCCTGGAGAAGAGAAGGCTCCAGGGACACCTTATAGCAGCCTTCCAGTACCTGAAGGGAGCCTACAAGAAAGCCAGAGAGGGACTTTTTACAAGGACATGTAGGGATAGGACAAGGGGTAATGGCTTTAAACTGAAAGAGGGTAGATATAGATTAGATGCAAGGAAGAAATTCTTCACTGTGAGGGTGGTGAGGCACTGGAACAGGTTGTGGCTGCCCCATCCCTGGCAGTGTTCAAGGCCAGGTTGGATGGGGCTTGGAGCAACCTGGTCTAGTGGAAGGTGTCCCTGCCCATGGCAGGGGGGTTGGAACTGGATGGTCTTTAAGGTCCTTTCCAGCCCAAACCATGGCTCTATGAAAACTAACTCACATCCAGGAAACATGAACAGCAGCATCAGATCAGGGAAGCTGAGTTTATTTTTCAGTTCTCTTCTTATTGGAAGACTGAAGATAACAGCTCTGTTTTACCCCTCCTGTGCATTAAAACATTTTAACACTGCTCTTGAACAGGTCTCAATTACTGGAAAAGTTGCAGTATGGGGGCAGCAGGAGCTCTTGTGAGAAAATAACTGCTTAACAGTCTTTATGATAAGTCATGGGGCAGAAGGATCATTTTCATCCTCTTTTGCATAGCCTTGAAGACCCTGTAATTACTTACAGAACAATAACATTACCCCAGGCTCTTCTGGCAAGCCTGGTGATACCATAATGGACAGCAGTAGACAAATAGTAACAAATAAGCAAACAAAAAGCTGTGTGATACAGTCTCTATTGAAAAGATAAAAGGAAGGGGTGGAAAGGACCAGGGATTAGGGGGATTTCCACTGTTTACCAAATGGAAAGCATATAATTTTCTTCTGAATCTATTCATGGGAAATAAAGCACTTGATAAATAAGTAAACTGAACTTGGGAATGCTCAGCACAGCACTTGCCTATGAACTCCATGCCCTAGACATGGTTCTTCCAGGACTTTGGGAAAATTAGGACCTTTATTTCATGAATAACAACAGGTTAAGCAAAAGCAGATTTTTTTTCTACAGATTTTCCTTTCTTGAACTGTGTAGGAGAGTATGCTGATATCTAGACAGAAATCTGAAAGGTTAGGCACTATCATATTACACTCATTAGACAGTACATGTTTTACTTGTTGGCATGTTGTGAAGCAACAAGAGAAACTATACATTATGGATTTGAATAATGGTATCTCTGAAATAGTACAAGGCTAACTGACAAGGTAAGATGCATCAGTGCCACTGCTTCAATTTTCAGTTTACTTTATTCAGTATGCCTTTCCTCTGGAATATTAAATGCACCAAGTATTTTGTCTAGTTCAGCCCTTGGATTCCTCTTATGACAATAATAAGCTGGGCATTTATTAAAAGGGTTAAATCAGTTCCCATCTGAACTATTTTCCCCATTGCCTAAGCATTTCTTTTTTTTTTTTTACGTGCCACCTACCTGAGGTTGGTTGAGTCTTGAGTTTCTGGCATGTTAGATAGATAGCACAGGTGATTTAATAGCATGACCTGAAAATGAAAGCTTGAAGACAGCTTGCTTTGTCCAGCTATTAGCTGAGGACAGGATTTATTCACCTTGTCTCTCCTGTATATATTAATCTCATTAAAGTTGCAGTCCAGAACTCCTGCTATGGGAAGATACCATTAGCAGTCCCTAGAACATGGGATCTTAAATTACATTTTAGAAGAACTTCTGACAGCTGCAGCAGTGCCATACAGTTCCTCGCTGTCCAGGAGAACGAAGGGCAGCTGTGGGCTGGAGCCAGGACCCAAGGACACCTCCCCAGGGGAGGCTGTGCAGAGCCATCAGCACCCATGGGACCCTGACCTCCCCACTCATAAGGCTTCAGCTTTTGGTTTTCAGGAGCCTTTGGAAACATGCTTTATGTTACAGTCATATCATATATTGGTCTTGGAGTTCACATAACAACTGTCATCTTTACAGCACGATTCAGTATCTGTTTACCAGCTGTGCAAGGCTAGTTCCCATCCTGCTCTAATTGTTGTAGATAAATCGCTTATTATGCTAAAAATAAGACTTTGTATTAATGTATTAATAAGACTATTTGTATTAATAGACTTTTTAGCCTGATTGACTCAAAGATAAGAACTTCCTTCTGCATTACTAAATATTAGCTAAACTGTCTCATCTCCTCTTCTTTTTTATATTTTTAATGGACAAACATTTTTGATCTGTTGAATCACATGCTAGAATGAGTCAATAGCTTTGTCACATTTTACCAAACTCTTAAATAACAGTTCTTAGTTCTAGTCTTTCCTTCTGGTACCTCTTATTATTTTAGCTTTTCAGAACAACTTATAATGTAGCATTTCTGAAATTTCACATCTTTCTCTCTGTGGTAGGTAATTTTCCTTTTGTTTTCAGCTTATGACTGTGGAAGATACAAGACCATTTGCATTTGGGTCTTCCTGACTGCTGCTTTTTTGTCTGTTTTTCAAAACCTGAGGTTTTCTTTTTTTGGGTTGTTTTTAACTAGGAGGTACTAAATGATTTTATCCATGTTCCGTGCTGCATCTTGTTTGTTAATGTGTTGACAATGGGGAGCTTCTGCATGACTCTCTCCACTGCGAGTCCTCATTCACATAAATGGCATTCCTTGTCAGTAAACCAAAACAATCTCTAATTTGTTGGCTTTTTCTTTTAATCTGCTGCCAACTAAATGCACACGGTTTAGTCAGTTCTAATGCATTTTCCATATCCAACACAAAGTGTTTGTCAGCTGACATTTGCCATCCACAAACAGCTTGTTCAAAACAAGCTTCCTAGCTGTTCTATACAGTTGAGATTTCCTTTATTCTGTTCATATGTCCTTGAAATTCAGAGGGTTTCTAATACCACAGCCTAACTTGAAGATATCATTCAAGGCTTTATTTCTTTGATAAAGGAGCCTGAACCAGAATCTACTTTTTTCAGACAATAAAAGATGACTTTTATCCTGAATATACTTAATGGCAACACTGAGACATGCAAAGCTAAACATAAAATTAATTTTTTTCAAGGTAGGTAGAAACAATTCCTTATTTCCTGACTCCAATGAGGTTTCTGGGAATTTTGCCACATCTTCAGTAGGGCCAGGATTTAATTTTTAATGACAGATGTTCATGCTTTAACCTTCAGTCTTCTCTATTCTACCTTCTGTATTTAGCACATCATGTTTTCAAAATGCTTCAAAGTCCCACAAAAGTCTTGTCAAAAAAATACAGACACATTAGAAAATCTCAAGTTACAAACAATGTCAATAATATGTCTGCAAAACTCAGTTTCTGCACTGAATCTGTTTGCTCAAACTTTAATCTTCTTCAAACTCAGCTCTGTTACATTAATGCTATTACCCTTTTATACAGAGCTCTTTGTTTGGCAGCATAAATACCAATCCTCAGTTCTTTCAGCCATCCAAAAAAACCCCAGCCAAACCAGAGACATAAAGCACAGTAAAGATGCAAAGAGAGGAAGAGGAAAAAGAAAAAGGGTTTCGATTATGCAATACAATCAAGAGCACCTGTGCTGGAATTCATTAAGTCCATTGAGCAGGCAGCTGCATATTTGCAATATCCTGATGAGGCACAGGAAAAAAAGAAGAGCAGATGACTGACTGTACAGATTGGAAGACATAACAAAACATTTAGAGTGCCTCATTTTCTTACTCAGGCATTTGATTATCCTGTTTCCCTTTTAGAACTGCTGATTTCCTTGTATTTCTGTATATAGAATATGTTTGCATAGTTCATTTTACAGGTATTTTCATTATAAATACAAAAGAACATTGGAATAATGTTTTCCAAAAGGTACAGCTTACACTACTGGTTCTGCAAAGTTAAATACTTGAAGTAGCACTGAACACCTTTATTCTCTAAGTTTACCATTTAGGAGAGACCATTCCAGTTAGCAATCATCCTGGCCATATTAGGCAACTGATTTTTTTTTTTTTTCTTCTTATCCTGTTTCTATTCTTATTTTCCCTATCCCAAATTTCTCTGTGATTTTTGCTAGACAGGTAAGTTTATAATTCATGAAAATTTTACTTGGACCTCTGTCATGGCTTGCAGCTGTGGAAGTCCACCTTCCCAATTTGTACACCTGTTGTAATTAAGGGTCATCATGTGGATCTTGACCTCACCATCTCCTTTTGGCCTCTGTCAACAGTGATTATATAAGTTATTTCCAAGCTCTTATTGGATTCTTTGAGTAGAAATTCTGAAAATAGCTGATCACAGATGTCTTCTACAAGTAACTTCTCTGACACTGAGGGAAGACTGTAGGTATTAACGCTTCCTCAGTTTATATCCAATTCTACTGATGTTGCCTAAGGGATCAGGTGTGTGCAAGGAATAAGGAGCTGAACAATGGCCTCTGAAAGCTAGAGCATTGAAAAGTTCCTATGAACTAGTTTTCTCAGGTTTAGCAAAAGAAAACAGATGCATGCTATTAGTCACCTAAACTTCAGTAGGATTTTCCAGTAACATCTTTATAAATGGAAGACTTTAGCCAGCCTTCCTGATGCACTGAGTTTTGTCTCTTACTGAGATGCTGTGTTACAGGACCTTAGCAGGAATTACTGGCAATATTTGGTCTGCATGTCTGTCTGCCTGTATGTAGCATCATGTTTTGCATTATGATTTGTGGTCTCTTGTTTATAACTTTTTGAGACTAATTCATCTATATAGAGTACTCTGTATGTTCCACTTGGAGTGGAAAATGAGTATATACACATAATCAGAATTCCAGATACCATATTCACATCTCTCCTATGTCAATGTGCCAGAAACAACTATTGAGCTCAATCAATTGACATTGAATTTGTATAACTGAGAGCAAACGTAGGAGTTGACCTCTTTTCTGTAGTCTCATTGGTAAGATTATGTTTACTAATACAATATGCTGCCCCCCCCCAAAAAAAGAGTTGTAAAACAAAAGAACAAGATTAAGAAATAAAATGGCTGAAAGGGAGTATATCAAGCATTGAAATACTACTAAACAATATATTTCCTTTAAAAAATAGCCTAAATACAATTTCTCTTCTCAAAATCTCTTAACGTTCTCTTCCTATTCATTGTCTCCTTTGTTTATTACCACTTGACTGAAATGGTACTTTTCTGTCCTTTAAAAAGATCCTTATTTCTCCTATATTTAAAGACAACAATGTTATTAATGTGGCTTTATTAGCACATTTGAGATCAAACACCTCATTAGATAGGCTCTTTCCCTGGAAAGCATTTACTATGGGAGTTGTTCTACTAAGACAAATACAGCATTGAACAATAGAAGCAGCACAATTAGCAGCAACTTTGAAAGATGAACAGAGCAGCATCCATGAAGTATTTGTTACATGACCATGGCTAAATCAAAATAACTGATAGAGTTTCATGTATCACTTTGTTTCATGCATATCATTATAGAGACATACAGCTGAAAAGTGTCTTCATGCATTGTGGGCCACAAAAGCTGTTTAGGGGATGCCTAGGGCATGTTAAGAAAGCATTTTCTGAGACCCCTGAAGGGATATCTCTGAGCTGGTACATTTGCTTAGTATCATGGGGGTCCAAATGAAGATACTTGGGATCCAAAAGCAAGCAATGAACGTCTGGCACTGTACCTAAGGTGGCAGGCCCCAGTCCTTCTGCGAGGCTAATGAGCATGTTCATAATTATGCTGCTTCCAGTTTCAGACCTAGCTCAGTCAGCTCCAAGATACCCATCTCATTGTACAGGCATAATAATATGTACTTCAGTGTAAGTCATATATTTTTGCTCCAGTTTTCAGTTGTTAGCCCTCTTTTGGTGTTGATACATAACCAAAGTCTGCCATTCCCCAAGGAAACCAAGACATCCTTCTTTGATATCAAAGTAGACAGAACACTTACATTGGATCCTCAGCCTGTCTGATTCAATCCTAGGTCTTCTCTATCTTACATGAATTTGCTACTCCTATATATCCTATTAATTAGAGCTTTTATAGATATGGTCATACACAGATTCTGACTCTCTTCTTGCCTGCTTAAGGATTTTCATGTCTGAGTATATATGGCTGCCCTCAGAAATATAAGAAACCATACTTGTCCACAGTTTGGAAGTGATTTTTACCAAATTCTATCTTGTTTTGCTTATTTCCATATTTCACTTAAATATGATTGTTTATTAATAACTTATTAGAAAGCCACATTTGCAACAGCTTGCCAAAAAAGCTGTTGGATGCTCTGTGTTTCTGATTTTGGTAGGTGACACCAGAAGCTTTGATGCACAATTTTAGCCTTGTTAGCAGTCCAACTGGATGACTCTGTGTTCTATAACTTATCAAAATGTTTGCAAAAAAAGTTGGTACAGTACATTTGACTTCCAGTGAGTTAGTTTTTTAAATTTAAGAGCAAACAGTCTATGCTGCCATGGTGTAAGAGAGCTGGTTTTCCTAATCAATTAAAAACTGACAAAAACCTAACAAAAAAAGACAGAAGCAAATTGGGGAAAGCTATTAGATTGTCCACAGAAACCTGCACTGAGACCTCTGCTTTCCAAGTTTAAAACAGTCAAAACTGGAGTTGACCATAAAGAGTAGCAGGAAGATCTCAAAACACTAAATGACTTAGTCATAAAATGGCAGATAAAATCCAGTGTGAACTGATTGCACATGGAGAAAATAACTCCAATGAAATATATACAGTTATGGCTCCAAGTAATGTATTAATACTCAGGAAAGGGATTTTGAAGTCATGGATAGATAGTTCTCTGAAAACGTCAATCAATATTCATTTGTAGTCAAGAGAGAAAATTGTATGTTGAGACTTACTAGGAAAAAAGTTAAGAGCAAGAAAGGAAATGTCACTATATTAATCCTTTATATTCTGCTAATTATAAACCCTATGCAAGTTTAGTACCTCCTAAAGTCCATTTTAAAAGGACTAATTAGAACTAGGAAAAATACAAAGAAAAGCAACAAGGATAGCCAAAGGAAGAGAACGATACTGATTTGGGGAAAACCACATATATTAGGATTCTTCATTTTGAAAAAGACATGAAGATAGAAATGAATGACATGAAAAAGGTAAATAGGAATACTATTCAGCTTCCCTTAACACAAAAACTGGCAGGCACCTCATTAAATTACTACGTATTTCATTTGAAACAACCAAAAAATTTTTTTTTTGGTCATCCAACATGTAACTACACGTTAGAACTGTGCGCTATAACATGCTATATTGTGTAAAAAAAAAAAGAGTTTAAAAAAATCCACAAAACTAGCCAAATTCATGAAGCATAGATCCATCAACTGTTCCTTTGTTGTTTTCCAGGTTACATTCTTCCACAATCTCATCCTCAGAAGTGTTCAACCTAGCTTTGGCCCAAAGAAGATTACAGTCTCCACTGAAATGCCTGTTCTGTGTTACAAATCTGTCAAAGACTATTCACTGCTTTGATTTTTTTTTTTTTTTCCCAATCTCATGCATAAATTTTAAGAAGTTTCTCTTGCAGAAAGCAGATGCACAATAGCAGTCTTTTCAGGTTAACTTTAAATCTTACTCTCTAACAGGACCTAAAATCCTTAGGACAGACTCATCTGCTGTTCCTTTGCTCCAAAATGTCATGAAAGCTAATTGACTTGTTGGTAGATATCAACCTGGGACCATTAAAGAGTCTTATATGTAATTTTCATTCATTTAATACCAGATTATGTATACAAACACTTGCATTACATTAAAGAGACTAAGGTTGCAATGTCAATTATTCAAAAGTTGCCAGAATTAATGCTCACTGCATAACCTTCACTGGTCCCATTCCAAATATGCATTATAATGAAGCCTTGATTACATGGTTGCATATTATTTTTTTTCCCCCCACAGAACACTGTCACTATGACTGGGGTACAATATGCAGTTCTTTAGGCTTGAAAAAGATAAGACAATTAAAAATAATGTACTGACAACAAATCCCACCATGTGGTGTTTTCAGGGTAAGTCACTGGCATTGCAATCTTCATATTCCTGCTTTTCCTGGCCAAACATCTGGGACTTGAACTGAAGGCTGCACTGGTGCCCATTCTTATTGCCAGTAGTCTCTCCTCAGGGAGATTTAATATGGAAGTATAATTGCAGGGCAATCATCTATGAAGGGATGGATATGCTCAGTGGGAATGGAATTTTTACCAGTTTCAGCTCCTAAATACTAAGAAGCATCTGTTGAAGGCTGGCTTTCAAAATAAAAACATTTAGGTAAATTGTCATGAAGGAGCAAAAGACATATCCCTAACACAAAGGTGACTCCAAGCTAAACTTTATCTACCAGCTGAAAAGCCGATGTGGTCAGTTATACTTTGAAATTTAAGACTAGAAAAAACCCACAACTGGTTTTCCAACATAAATGTATCTTTATCATAGAAAATTTCAACCCTAGCACATAAAACTTGGCAGTGTGCCATGCAGAAAAGTTTTGGACAACTGTACTAATTTTATGTAATAATATATGTAAATGTATACAGCCAGCAATGACTAAAAAGCAGGATCATAAACAGTTTATTTATTGACTTGACAGATGCCAGCATTGAGCAATTGTAGAACAGCATAATATTTTGAAATAGAGTTACTATTCTTTGTATGGAAGCTAGCAGAAAATCCATGTGACAAAAGCAATGAAGAGACATGGGTTTGTTTTATGTTATAGTGTATCGTGTTAATTAGTATAGACTATTGATTATTATAAAATAATATTTTATGTCATGTGAACACAAATATTCTTGTGGTGGTTATGTTATACTGATTACTTGTTTGAGCAGGTGAGGAAGTATATTTTTTTAAATGATAAATACAGGTACTAATTGAAGTCCTTGCTGTTGTACCTAAAGAAGCTCCTGAAGGAACAAATCTTTAAAATCACTGTTATGAAAAGGAATACAACTGAAGACAATAGGCAAAAATGTTTACCTGTGATTGTTTGCAATATATATACACACACACTTTTTTATAATCACATGTGTTATAACATGTTTTACCTAAAACTTTTACCTGCCTTACCATATGAATAAGTAAAATAGGAAGGAAAGTTTGTGTTTTCATGCCAATCTGAGAAATCCCAAGGAATTTTTCTTTCTTGAGAAAGCAATATATACCATATATAGTAAGAAACTCTTCAATTTCTTGGAAAATGCCCTCATGTGTTTATAAAACAGACATTCCTCTACAAGTTTTTTTTTTTTCCCCCACAGAGATGTTATTTCATTTTATTGCAAATTTTAACAAAGTTCTCCCTGCTGATACCAGTACTCATGCAAGCTCTGAAAAGTGGTTTACATCATCATAACCAAAAATAAAATGTTGAAGGATCAAATAGTCATATAACTGCCGGTACCTAGAAGATAAGCAAGAATAAGAACAGCTATGACAGACTATTTTAACCTCTAGGGTTCTCCAACTCAAATCCTTTTATTTTATTTTTAATGGATTTAATTGTTTTTGGTTTTCTGACAAACATTAAACTCAAATAGAAGAAAGGTAGCTTGTACTCACAGGTTTCATGCTGAACCTTGTAGCACATTCACAGTGGGCAACTGTCAAGGAAGGTGAAGGGAAAAACATGGAGAAACAGTGGAACAAGGTAAGGAAGTAAATTTGGGTAGAGAAGAGGGTACAGATTCACACACTCCTTCCTACTTCTGGTACACTTCAACACTTACTATGTATTTATCTACCAGTGAACAGGAGACACATTGACTGTCTCACAGCAGTAATTTTTTTTCCAATTGCAAGTTGAAATGAAGAGTACAATCTGTGGTTGAATTTACATGGTTGCGAGTTAGCTGCACTAGTTGGTTTACATTCTTCTTAGGAATGCCATCAGTCTCCAAATACCTTTAATGACAATAGACTTGCTTTTCTCATCCTTTGGGATGAGGGGAGGAAAAAAAAACCTTTCCCATAATTACTTTTCATATGTAATCCTTTTTAAATGGGTCCTCCATTTCTTTACAGGGCGTGTGTGGGCTGCACTGCAAAGCTTTCCCACTACATGCATCTTCATTGAAAAAGTTTTATTCATCAGATTTTACTACTTTGTTAAATGTCTGTAAACACAAATACTAATATCTGAACAAGTCTGTATGACGAGGATGAGAGAGTGGGCATTTATCTGAAGTAAGGAGTTTTAACAAGTCTAACATTGTGATGAAGAGAGGCAAAGTGCCTTCTAGTGAAAGCAATAACTGTTAACATAAAGAAAAGGTTAAGATCTTACTGAAGATTAGTTCATAGTGTCAATTCCCACAAGTGTGTGAATATAGCCAGTGTTTTATTAATATAACATCTCAGTTTGTGAAGGAAGCCAATTATTACAGTTATTCAAATCTATGAGTACTCCATGAATTTTTTCAGTTGCTTTAGAAAAAAATACATATTTTAATCCATTTTACTTTAAAAAAAAAGCATGGTTAAGTTGTGCTGGAAGTGCTGTGGTTATTCTATGAGAGACACTTTCCCTTCTGAGACACCAATATCCCCATATGAGGCAGAGTGTAACCTGTGAGCCACTACACAGGACTGAACTGCTTGATGTCAATAAGCAGCCCACACATTTTTCAGAAAAACAGGGGAAATTACGTTGGGAACTTCCACCTGTCTCTATCGCGTTCATCTGGTTTGAACAGGTTCTTCAACACAAATTGCACAGGGCCTTACTGTCCTAAACCATTAATGCTCAGAACCATTGCTTTTAGGGTATTGTCCAGTGGTAAATAATTCTTTTTTTAAAGAAATAAAAAAGAAGCTCCACTGAGTCATTATGAAGCAATCTGAGGTAATTAAACCTCTGATTAAAGGTAATCTGAGACATCAAAACACTAGGCAAATCAAAGATTACCTTGTGATTTTCAAACACCAAGGAATGACACAAGTTTGCCTTAGATTTGTGAGATACAGTACACAAAGTATTTTTAATCTAAGGCTTTAACTAACTGTAAACACACACACTTTTATAGAAATACTGTTTTCAGATGGAAGCTGAAGCAAAATTTTAAGCTCAAGTCCTCTCATTCATCCCGAGTTCCGGATTGCTTCACAATCTTTAACTACTCTGTATCACTACGCTTTCTAATTGTAGTGCTCCTCTCTAGTCCTTCAACTATAAAAAGGGCAAAACATTGCAGTGTCACAGTCTGAGTGTTGCGAACATCACTTCACCGTGAAAAGTGAAACAGGCTGGGGAAATACAATCATGGTTAGCAGTTCAATAACTAAACAACATGCTTAGCACTGAAGAAGATACAAAGTTCAGCCTTCCCCAAACTGCTTTTAACTGGAATAGTCAATGCACCTATGTTTATAAATACACTTTCCTAATACACATATGAAATCCCCAACAGCAGAGTTAGTGTGACAAAAACTGCCTGCATGCAAACTCCTTTGCAAGTCTTCCTACCAGTCACCTTTCTTGACATTTCAGAATTGAACCTGACCCCCTGAGTCAATACTACCGGTATTTCTCATCACTGAAGATCCATTTGATAATTTGAAATCCTGAGAAGGAATTGGAAAAAGCTGCTTTTCTCCTGTGCATGTGAAAGATTAAACGAAAGATTTTGAAGTGACCTGAATTACACAGTGCTGGCACCTTTTGCTTAATTTCCCTGGGCTTTAATTATTTACTCTGTATCAAACACACTGCAGTATTTATATTATCATGTCTTTCTTTTCACTAGCTTGTCCTTTACTAGTGTTACCTGCGATCCACATGATAAATTTACTTTCTCTAATTAAAAGTTACATTATTGCTAGTTTTGTCTCCTTTAATCTGCAAGTTTCTGCTCAAACTGAAAGGGTTTATAACCACTACCTGAGCCTATAGCATAACAAAAACTACCTTTAGAATTTGTTTCTTACCAAGGACATGTGCCTTTACTTACTTGACAAAAGGAAAAGAGGTCACTTTCTATTAATTGATTTAGGATTCATTGCACTGGAATTTGGAAGAACTTGAACAGCAGAGTAGGCACTAAGCAAAGTTGTTAAAAGCGCACTAGGAAAGATTTGGAATGGTTCTATGAGTGGGAATGTGTAATAGGAATATTAAAGGCTGACCACTATGAAGAATGGTGCAGAGCACAAAAGGGTGAATAATCCCATTACCGCTGTTCCTGAGATGTGTCCTGTTAATGCATCCCAGGACACTTTTGTCCCCTGGCATGTTGGAGCAATGATGCAGGATCAGTGCCAAGCCTGTTACTTCATTTATTAATTTATTCTACCTGCCATCAGAGCACAAAAAGAAACAGAACATGACACTTTGAGGTTAGCTGATTTATTTATATTCTTCCTTACTTCTATCTTTGTTTTATTTTATTTTTAGTTTCCTCTTAGCATCACTTTTGAATAAGAGTTCCAAGTATACTTAATCATTGAAAAGTTCCTGACACTTTCTATAAAAACAGTAATGTTTGCTTTTATTGTAGCTTATGTTGTAGAAAGAGTGGAGTTAGAAGAAATAAATATTGAAGTTCAAGGAAAAGACTGAGTATTAATTTCTTTGAATGATTTCTATATATGCTACATAAATGACACTGATCTCTCAATGCTTAATACAATACAGCTGGCAGTAAATCTTACTTGCTGTGGCATATATTGCTAATTAAATAGTCCTGTCCTGCCCAAATTTCCTGTTAGATGTTTGCCTATGTTTCCTTATTTTCTGCTTACACATTGAATCAGTGATTTGTCCCCTCCTCCCCCTTTCTGATGTAAGTAGAAGTAAGCTGAGCTAGAAAGAAGCAATAGGTGGATATCAGCTGCCATGGGGAAATGGTGGGGAAAGAAGGACGTACCAGAAATAGAGGCATCAAGCCATCACCTTGTTGTCTGCAGACATGGACCATATACCACCTCAAACTCAGACCTGAGCCCTACTCCAGCAAATCATATATACCTTAACATCAGGAAAATCCCAGTGTCCTGTGTCTTTAGATAATACTAAGTATACTGTCTCTGTTTGCCTACTGGGATAAGGATCTAATGTCAGGTTATAGAGAACAAGAATACTCATGTCTTTCCTATACAAGCTTAAAACCCTAAACTATTTTACTGGTATAATACCTAGAAGTTGGTGGGGGTAATTTACTCCTCTTGAGCAATCTTCAGTCCTGTGACTGTACTTTAGGATGTCAGTAAAGTCAGCTTTAAACAGGTTTAAACCTTGTCAGATGTAAATGGAGGAAACCTTAACTATGGTACATAATTTCACTGCTAAGTTATTGAAAAACCCACAAAAAAACCCAAATGGGTAGAAATCTAGAATGGCACATTGAAAAGGTTTTTATAACTCTTTACAGAAGTATATTTGCACACTCTATATTCAGTAAGAGATGTGTCCACATGCTTTCTATGTGCATTTTCTGTTAATGAAGAAAGTCAATGCATTCTCATTATTTATACAGTTGATTTGAAAATTTGTGGGTTTGGAAGCAGAAAAATGGTCAAAGTATTAGCTAATGTTTTGAAAAGACAAGTCCCTGGCTGTTTGTTTCTTTTGGTAATGCTTTAGAAACAAGTTCCTGGGGGTTTGTTTCATAATGCTTTTCCAAAATTATTGAAAAGAGAAGTCTATTAATGAAAACAATAACACTTTTTTTACTTTTTTCTGCTGAGAAATCACTTGGTAAATTATGTCAGGTCATATCAGCAGCATTGGACTACCCATGTAATGTAATGTGACTGATGCAGGCTGACAAGACATGCAACCCAGTGATATGTTAATTGGGTAGGGAGTGGGGCAGGGGCAAGAGAGATAAAACCAGAAGATAAAATGTGAATGCACATAGGCAGAATCACGACTGGCCACAGCAGCTGTCTTCCAGTAATTTCAGCAAGGAGCTGAAAATTGCCTGTCCTTTCATTTATGGAGCTAGACCTTTTATTGTAGACTAGAGTTACACAAGGGAGATGCTGAAGTAAGTCTCCCTGATTTGTCTCTCCATAGAGCGCCACACAAAGCTTATCATGTCCTGCTTCAAAACTCAATTTGAAAGTGCTTCAGTGAGACTTCAGTCAGTGCTTAGACCTTGCAGAGGTTCTCTGCGTGGAGGAAGCTTGCATGTGGTACAGTCATGGTTTTACCTTTTCCAATATCTCAGTTTGAAATTTTTTTTAACCAACAAATATACTTTAAGATTAGCACTCAGAGAACTATAAAGTAATTAGCATATGAATCACTTCACTCAGGTTCAAAGAAGAGCTCTCAACATTCAATGACATTTCATCATTTGCAAAAAGCTACAGTTTCACACCATTGCTTATGGTCTAGTGAGTATCAGTGACTCGGAAACACAGGGTTGTGATGAAAATGGAGGTTATGTGCAATGAGCAACCATAATACCATTTTCTTGGCAAATGAGCATTAAGCCTACTTAGTGCAATTTCAGTAATTCAAGATGAAGGGGAGACAAGGGGAGACACAGCTAGTGAGGAGTGTTGGTGTGTCAGGATAACAATTCTCGTGTCAGTTATTCTGGACGTGACGCCTCAAGTTTAAGTCAACATGGTATTTAATATGCTGTCACAATGCACGAAACAGCAGTCGTGCTACACAGACACCAAGTTAAAGAAAACTGCATCTGAGGGTTTTAATGTAAACCAAAACAATGCAAGGAATTTCTTCATCAGAGCTGCATCTGCTCAGTTTATTATGGCACTCAAAACTTCTAAAAAATTTGCTTTTAGAGAATAAATGTTCCTTTACTGAGGATTATTGGGGTACTTTACATAACTTAGCACAGCTCTTAGCTTTCTGACTCCCGAGAGATAAGTGGCCTTTATTTTTATGTTGTCCACAGCACTAGCATCCGAGTTTGTTAATTACTGAATACATTGTCCAACACCTATACAATAGTATCTATAATTATCTTGATTTACATAAAGTAACTAAAGAAAACAAAGGTTGAAGCCATTCAAATAGAATTATGGCAGGACTGGGACCTCAAGCACAGAACAAGCAAAAAAGCAGGGCTTTAAACTTTTTAGAGAAAAATTCTCTTCAGCAGCAGAGCCAGTAATAAAATTAAGCCAGCATTCCCTACTTCCAATTGCTTGCTTTAACAACTAAACATTCTCCCTATCAGATAAATTTTGATGTGTGCATCCCATACAGTATATGCAGCAATATCTACTTAAACATTGTAAGGATAACTAAAAACACCACAGCTTGAATTTCCCTTGGCATTTGTTGTAAAGAATTAAAGATTCTTGGGTAGCTCTGAAAATATTTCAAAAGGTGGTTGTTTGGTTTATAGTTTATATTATTGATGGTGGCTTCCTTTTCTCCTTATTCCTAGCTAATTAAAAACATGCTTAGAAAACAATATTCACAGTAGCCTGGAACTCACAAGGACAGTAAAATTACTTCCAATAAGAATGTACAAGTAAAGAAATACTCACAGTCTTGGCCTTAGGTATTCTGCAGATTTGTGATGAAGACTGTAGCTACCAAAAAGATAAACTCCTGCATGATAATCCATACTTGAGATCTGCTTGATAGGAGTCCAACAAATAATTTATAATGCATAAATTCAGTGGTGCTTTTCTGATTTGCATGTTGGTTTTGAATGGATCTTTAGGGTCTTGTCTGCTTGCCTTTTTTTTTTTCCAATAGATACCGGGATATGTGCCATAGGTATGATATATGAGTGTGAATATGTGATGACTAACTTCCAATTAATTTTCCTCTACCATCCTGTTTCACTGCTTAGAAGTATCTTTTTCAACAATTTTGCTATCAGCAAAATAATCTACTAAAATTTATTACATGCTCTAATATTATGACAGGCAGTACAATATAAAGGTAAATATAAACAGCATTAATACAAAGGAAAGATATATTAACAGAGTAAAAAAAAAAATCATTCACTTAAGTGTAAATGAATAAATGTCAAAATGTCTTTGAAATATTGCCAGTCTCTTTTCCTAGAAGGGAAGAGTGAATTTTTAAAGATAGGAAAGTGATTCTCTAATTTGCCTTCCAACTTTTGACAAATCTGGTTTCTCAACTTCTTATGACATCACTTTACAGCAGTACAGCTCATCAAATACTAAAAACATGTTGCAATTTTTCATTATGGATTTGAGTTTTTCCAAATTATTTTTATTTAGACATTATCAAGCATGGTAACATGGAAGAAGGGATTCCCAAAGCCCCAAATGCACATCTTCCTCTTTTGCAAATTTTGAGTGATTGAATCCAAATTTTATAAATGCTGTATTTGCCCATGGCATGCATCGTTATTGTTTTAACAGGAAAAATACATGTCCTTTCTACAAGGCAAAGTAGCATTAGCAGGCATCATTAGGACACTGCTAGGTACAGCTGAATAAGCTTTGCCTCTGTTATGTCATCTATCTTCAAGCCATTAAAAGTAACATTGTAAGCTGTTATGTAGTTGTCATATCAGGAGGAAGTCTTATTCTGATTTAATTAAATTTTTTCTGGCAACAGATAAAGACAAGGAATAGAAATAATTAAGCCCATATAGGTTATTCTCTTCTGCCATTAGATCATTATTCAAGGAGAAAGCCTCCAAAGTTTTATCCTTCATTGGGCCTTTTTAGGAGGCTCTTTTCTCAGGTTCCTGCCATCTAATAATGTGTTGATACATTTTAGCAGGATTGATATCTCTAGGGGGTCATAATTCACTTCTGTTGAATCCCCAACATGCAGAAGCTGTTTCAGAGAACCCTTACCAAATAGTTACAGATGAACTATCATCTGAAATCAGCGTAGTGTATTTAAAGTTGAAGGCAGCAGCAATGCAGATTTAGGGTAAATGGCTTGGCCACTGCCCAGCCAGCCATCTCTCTGGAAGATTTTTTACTCAGAAGTGGTATGAACAGGCTGCTCAAGAGTACTCAAGGCCGGGTCCAAGAACTTTGAAACCCAGTACCCCATTTTAAGGCAGATGCAGCAAAGCTGGAGACCAGAAGCCTGTTAAGCCTCTCTACCCTGTGTAGAGGGTTGGGCACCTTCATGAGGCATCCAGAGCAGTACAGGGAGCAGCGAGATGCCTTAAATCAGTCCTATACATATTAGCTTCCTAGTGCCAGCTCGCTGGGAAATGCTGAGTCTAAAATCCTGGCTTTATTCAGCTATAGAAGAAATTGCTTTTTCCCCTCCTTGGGATTCACTTCCTCCACCCACTGAAATTAGAAAGAAAACTCACTCCCCAAACAGTCTTGAAGGTAGTGGCTCAGCCATCCCCTTTTTATTGAAAAGTTTATTGCTAGACCACAGTAATGAAGAAAGCAAGCAGCTTTAATTTTTTTCTCTCCACATACTGGACTTTACACTGATTTTTCTCACTTCCCTGCCTAGCTATCTGAAACCCAGCCTATTATTTGTTTACAGTTATATAGGAAACTGTTGCTACACTGTAGCAAACTTGTAGCAAAGCTTCAAGAAGAGAAGACAACTTCATAAAACTAATTGGAATCCCAAGCCAATTGCACTCACATGCTTACTGCCATGCCTGCATACTCCCAAGAACTACAAGATGTGCATTTCGGATGATGCCTGGCACCCAGCCAAGAGACAAGCCTCCAGGAGATTTGACCAAGCTCTCGCAGACACCAGGTACCCAGATTCTTTCAGATAGTAATAACGTGCTGGATTTGGATGTGGTTCCCACCGCTGTGGAGTTCACAGGGATTTTAGTCTGTCCTTGTGTCCCACCTGAGTGAGTCAGTAGGATTTACCCATTGTCCTGTCTCCTACGCTGGGTGTCCTAAGAAGATGACCAGAGTCATCAATACTCAAAACTGCTACAGCCCTTCCTCTGCCATTTGCTCTAGTACTTCCACACCTAGTCCTGGTCATTTCCTTTCACATCAATCTTAATATTCCAGTTACCACTTCCTACAGTTGCAGGGATATATGGAAGGAAAGAAGATGCAGGGATGAAAGGCAAGAGACACTTTGCATCTGTCCTGCAGCTGTTTGACAAAGAACAAAAGAAAGAAGAAATTAGTAACAAGTGACCAGTTCCACAGCCTAGTAGCCAGTGCACTTTGCTTTCCTGAGTTTTGCTCTCAGAGCTGCTGCAGTTTCAATTCAGGACAGAATAACAGACCAGTTACTTGCACATACTTGACACTATGTAAGCACAAAATGGATAGGATTGATATTCATTTGCTGGTTTGGATACAGTCTGGAATGAAAGCATGTAATATCACATTAATTGAAGTTACAAAACCCCTGTTCCATGAGCAAATGAAATGGGCTAAGTGAAATAAAAATTGACAAGGGCCTGTATTACCCCATACACTAGCTACGCAGTTTGCACAGTCAGATTTCATTTCACCTTTGACTTCAGGTCCCCTTCCAGTTTAATACTATAATAGCCAGGAAGAGATGTGAGCTCCTGGGATGTGCATCACTACTATATCATCCTGAGGCACCTGCTTCTATTGCATTTTTCTCCTCCCCTGGACACAGAGATCAAACACATGTCTCTGCTAAATATACAAAAAGGAATATATTTTCACATCATAACCTCTGTTTAGCTGGAAATAAGCATTCCTCATTCCTCTGCCGAGCAAGCTATTGTTCAGGTGTATGCTTCTTATTGTGCCAAGATAATACTTGGCTACTTTATAGTACTATAAATTATGTGGTTCAGTTCAGGGTACGCGATCAACACAGAGGAGCATGGTCCTAGTTGATTCCTCTCAATTTAGAAACTATGCAGGTAGATAGAAAGTTTCAACACAATACTCAACAGCCCTAATTAAGAGTGGATTGGTTAAAAATCATAGCCTGCGACATGTTATAGCATTGAAGCCAAAAGGTGAACTTACAATAATAAACAATATTTTGTAGTTATGTACAGTTTTTCATCCTGAATGGTATCAAAGTGTTTTATAAACTAATACATACAAGAACTAGGCATTCTCAGCTAAAAGAGGGAATGTAAGTAAAAGAACAGTAAAATGTTAGGAAGCATGCATTTTGGTAAATGTAATTGAACTTTTCAGAAGGGCTGTAAGTTCTTTAATTTACCTAGCTCAGAAGCAGGAGTTGCCGAGTACTACTTTTAATTTTTTTTCCCTGTTTACAAATAATCCATTCAATAAAGTTTTATTTTATTAATATGTCTTCCCAAATATTTACAAAACTCTGTCACTGCATTTTATCTATTATTTCTTGTGAGCTTTGCCAATACATTATCTTGCAAAAACTAAACTTGTGTACCTGAATAATTATTAACTAGTGTCGCTCCCTTTTTGAAGAAGGGATTTAAACCTCTTAAATGTCGAATTATGAATAAGGAATAATACCCTTCCTGACAGCCTTTTGCTTTTCTTTTAAATACACTTGTTCCAAAATTTTGAGTAAATATATTGATTTCATCAATATAGGAATACTCAAAACTTTTGGCCTATTTTCAAAGTGTGCAATTGTTTTACCTTTGTTTAGACACATTTTTAAAGGCATAGTGGCATGAAATAGAAATATCTGGCCAAATTTCTCACCTACATTTTCTGCTACAAATAAGTGTTGTAGGGAATTATTGCTGATGTAACATGGGTGCAATAAACAAGCCAAAATTTTCATTTATGTTGGTTATTTTGCACAGAGGGAACTGGCATGGAACCTGTTTAGAGTAATATTTTACGTTTATGCATTCCTCCGCTTCTTCAAGAAACTAGTAAGTCAGGGGTTAAATTATGAATTTCCCCACATTTCCTCTTACAAACAATATACTTGGCCCTATATTTTCATCAGGTTGCTGTCTCACTTGGATCCAGAGTCAAAGCTTTACCCTGTAGCTATCCTGGCCAGCAGCCTACATCAAGGCTGCACATCTCTGACTCCGGGATCTCCCCCTATTTCCCTCTGGCAGCCGTGGGGCAAAGGGATAATCTCAACTTGTACCAACAACTGCACAGAAGCATATTCACCTCCAAAGTGATGAAACAAACGTATCACAGGCAGTATGTGCAGACTGTTAAAATCATTCATTAGAATTCTTCTCAGCTGTGCTAGTGCAGAGTTTCAGCTACTAATCCAGGTTAACAGCTCTCCTTTTCTTGAGAGGCAGTAACCAAGATGGCATTCACCAGGCATCGTTAGAGGAAGGTATTAGGCAGAGCATAGTTTAAATTAACTGTTTGTCATATACAACCTTGCTTTAATAAACTTTCAACTTGTCAAGATTGCAGCTGAAACACTTTTAAGGTCCAGCACTTCAGTGCAACTAGTAATATATCAAACATCAAGAAGAATATATGAGGAGGTTCAGGTGTAAAATGCATTGTAGACAAAAGAATTCTGTGCCTTTGGAAGAAACTCATAAAATGGTTGAATTGTCAGGGAAATGACAGCCGGTAAGGGACAAGAATGCAAATGGATTTAGAGCTGTGGCAGCTCCTGAAGGACACAGGCATTGAGTTAAGCGGCACTCTGGAAACATCTCTGGATTTATATCCTCTCCAATAAACTCTCACCCTTGATTACACCCTACAGACCATAAGGCCAGCAGAAAGCATAAGGCTTGAGCCAAGTTAAAAAACTAAGCCAAAGGATGAAAATACAAGCTATTGACTTATATCTGAGCTGGATTGTTAAAAGGGTTCAGTTCAGGTAAAGGTAATTGAGGGGCATTCCTTTATACCACATATGGGCTTTGCTTAGAGAAAATAAGCATGTCAAGATATTCAGCTGGCATTTATGCCAGCATATAAAATAAAAGCCAGTGATGCACTGGGTAGCCATAAATGCTAGGAAATAACATCTCCCGGTAAAGCAAAACACTCCCTACCACCTAATCTCAAATACATGAATATGGCATTTGATGGTGGGTTGTGGGTTTTTTGTGAGTTTTTTTTGTTGGTTTCTTTTTTCTTTTTTTTTTTTCCCCCCTTCTTCATTAGCTGTTTTGTCTGGTTCAATTCCTGGGCACCAAAGATGAGAAGGAACTATTTAGACTCCTCTGTAGTACAGTGTAGGCATCCATTGATTCAACTTTCTCTTATCTTCTGTCCCCCCATAATATTCAGAATTATCTTCCCCAGACTACTCCTATCAACTTTTACAATCCTCAGACTATGTTACGAGTGAATACAGCTGCCTCACCTCACATCTCCCACCACCTAGTAAGCCAAGTTAGAGGATCCTCACATCCTAGGTCTCACTATCTGTTAGCAGGTCTAAAGGTGGATCTCTTTAGGAGACAATTTCTACTTTATACACCAATATAAACACTAGTTTAATGCTCCAACATGCTTATTTACTCTAGATCTGATCTACCCAGGCTGCCAGGTGGGGGGAGAGGGCAGCTGGCACAGCAGCAGTGGCTGCCAGCAGCTCCCCTAGCTAGGTATACTCAGTATCACAAACTTCAGGATTAACTTTTTTAAAAGCCAATAATAATTATAGAAGAACAGAATGCACCCATTTTCCAAAATAGTAAATGAAATACAAACCACACAATGCTATCACCTCTTAAAAGCACAGTACAGTTATAACCCTGCTATCCAAAACACGCGCCACAAGCTTTTTTATACCTCTCCAAACCCTTTCCACACCATGAATCCCATTCTCTCTTGAGTCAGTAGTACCCCCACTTTTGTCAGACACACTAAAACCCATCCTGCCCCCACTTTAATCAGCTTCTTCTGATCATAAGATCATGCAGCCACATTAACTTGGTTATTTGCCCAAGCTATGAGCCCAGGTCTAAAGGCAAACAAACAGGGGCCTACCTCCAAATTACTGGGAAACACTGGTACAGCAAATTAGCCCTCATCCAAGCCCCAGCTCACAGCCAAAGTACTTCTGTAAAAGGACACCAGAAATACTCAGTTGTTGACTGCACAACACTTTGACTCTCCTTGAGACTTCACCCTGTTCTCAACACTTCACAGAAAAGGATACGTTAGTCCAGCCTTTAACCCACTAAATTCAAAGACAAAAGTGGACAAAAACAACCTCCATTGACATATTCCAGTTCTAAACACAAGTTTTTCCAAGAAAGGATTCAAAAATTGGGGCTACCAGATATGACACTGTTTTAGTAGAGTATAGTTTTCCTCATTACATCAGTGCCAGTTTACAGTTACAACAGCAGAGTGGTACAACCAAGGGGTGCTGGAGAACAAGTAGCTGTTGAAGACCATACAAGTACTTACTAGATCTCTTCATAGAAACCTGTTAATTTCCTTCCCAGAAGGAAGGCAGGAAGGATAGGCTCCAAAATCATATTATTGAAGTCAAACAGTGAAAAATACCTATTCTGACTCAAGCACACAACAGCAAATTCAAATATAACTGAGCTTCACAGGTAGAGAGTAATAGCATATTTTCCTTAATTTTGTGGTACATACTCCCTCTCCACTAATTTCAAAAGTTTTTGTTAAGGCAAACCTTCCTACATTGAGAGATTACCTGAAAAAAAAAAAATAAAATAAAAGCAACCTCTTACCTTGAAGACAAATCCACACCAAGAGATACCATTCCATGAAGTAAGATACTTCAGAACAGAAGCAGACACAGAGCTAAAACCCCACAACTTCTAACCAAAGGCCCCAGGATGAGCTTAAATGGCACCTCAGGGCTGTGGGTGGGGAGGTGGAGGTAGGGGAAACCAGGTGGGGCTGCTTAGGGCCATTAATGCAATTAGTGCCCTCAGGGCCCTGACACACCTAGCTGGCATGATGCATCAGGTGGGGATTGCCATGAGAACTATAAAAACTGGAGGAAGTTGAGGCAACATTTCTCTTTCTTCTTTGGGGATGAAGTTAAGGGGAAAGTTATTTAAAAAAAAAATAAATTGTTATTTCTTAAACCTCTGTGTGTTTGGTCAACTGCACTACTGTAGAGTGAAGGCATGAAGAATGTTCTTGTCCTTATTTTTCATAAATTACAGGTATTTTTTTTGTGGGAGCTCTTATTATAGGCTAGAGTATTCAAAATACATTGGGCTTTGAATTTAGAGTGCCTAAAGCTTTTTGCTGAGTGTGCTGCTTTTGCCTATTGCTCTTTCTCTGACTTCAGTACTTTGTAGAAAAGGGATAGTTTCTTGTTACTTAAAACTGGCTCACAATTATCAATATGTAAATGTATATGTGATGGTATATAACTGTCAGGCAAGATAAGATTTTTTAACAGTTTTTTTAATGAAGGTAAATACTAGTTAAAAATTTTACTAGAAAAAAAGCACTGCTTCAAACAAGGTGGTGTTTTAAGTCTTTGCTGCCCATTAGGCTACTTTTCTGTTCTTTGCTAAGGATTTTTAAAGTTCCTGAGGCAATGAGATTCCTAGTAGTACAATATCTATATATGCATATGTATATATTGTATATATACAAGTGCTAATACATATGTAACATACACTTGTGTAATGCCTGGTGTGTCATAAAATCACTTTGTTTATTAAGAAGTACACTGTCATTTTAAAGTAATCCGTAATAAAGCATCGAATTCAAAATTACTTAGTTGGTAAACACCCATGAAGATAGAAAGCCAATATAAGGAGCAGGTGTTCAGGCACTATTCTTAAGCTTGGCTAATGCACTTTCAAGTACACTTTTTCCACTCATAAAATGGTGATCCTACTGTGCTAGCTGTATCAGCTGCACAGCCTGCTGGCTAATTCCACTGCTGTTAAGAGAAGAAATGTAACTTCACAAAGTGTGATGAGCTGCTGTCAGCCTAAATGGAGCTGCCTGTCCATTATGTTGTTGCCCAGCACTTCAGACAGTAAAGACTTACAGAAGCAAATTGTTGGCTTTTTGGCTACTTGCTCAAGACAGATGGACTCCCACTTTGTACCCTTAACTAGGAAGGACATAACTGATTATCTGGTGATTTTCCTTTGTTTCTCTCTTTGCCTGTCCCTCATTTTACTGAGATTAGAATAGCATATTCAGCAAATATTGTCTGTTCTTGTATGGTAAGAAAGCTTTGGGTGCTAATTTGCATTACCACCCTTTACTCCTGTGCAACTTTGTTAGACTGAAGAAATACATTTCACAGAGCTGACTAGGAAAATATTGATGTAACAGAGCTGCCTTCTGATACTATTCCTTAATCTGTTGCTTCCTCTATCTTAAGCTGTCCTTGCAATACTGTTTCCCCCCTGCTTGCTTTAGTTTCCAGCAGCCCTTGAAACTATTATATTAATATGCATTATTATATTAATGTGAATACTTTGTATTTGCAATTCAGTGTGCATTCTTCCAGTTGTGTGCTGTGTCAGTGGCAAAAGCCTATAGTTGCACGGATTTCTTATAAAATCTAAATTTCGAAAGTTGCTTGCATATGGTTTATGACTAATATCATGCTGTAATGGAAGGTAGGAGTTTGGGTCTTCTGATTGTTCAGCTGCAAAATGGCTTTTGAAGGGCAATGACACTGAATTATTTCTGGGATTTCTTGGAAAGCTCACTGCTTCAAAAAACAAGTGATGACACAGAAGCATACCAGTCTTCCCCTTTGGCCTCTGCCAGTATTGAAGCTTAGTAAGTTTTAATGTGCTGGGAAAGAATTTTTATCAATTTGCATTAGAAATAAACACAAGCATGAGGACTGCAGCATATTAAACAGTAGGGTATGTTTTTATGTTAATAACTCCTGAGCAGATATTGTTAGCTTGTTCTGTTTGATGCTAACAAAAATTCCCTCCATAGGGTGATAAGATGTTCTACACTTGTTTTTTTTCCTGAATAATTTAAAGAAACGTAAGCAGGTTTCTGCAAATCCTCTGGAGTTCTGTTTCCATATAGACTATTGCAGGTGGTGTTTCTTTCAGTCAATGGCTTTTAGTGCAGCACCATGACATTCAATAAAGTTATCCAGTAAAAAGGTAATAAAACTGGTATTAACCTCAGAGCCCACTGAAGAATAGAGTTAATCAAACAGAGGTCAATGACGCTGATTACTTCTCAACAGTTTACTTCGGGATCAGAAGTAATGAAACCAACAGTGATTTGAGTAGGATAGAAAGAACCTGTCTGTGTAATATACTGCAATAGCAAAAGGTTTATGCTATTTTTTTTAAAGGTTGCTGCTGCCACTCCCTCTCTGAGCTACCCAATGCATCTAAAGTATATCTACTTCTCCTTGGCCCTATATCTAAGGATTATTTGATGTGATGTTTGATTACAGTTCTCTGAAATTCAGTGATGAATGTGACAAAGGTCATTTAGATTATCTTTTAATCTTGCTTGTTTGCATATAAAATGGTTTTGTGCCAGCCAAGTTGCCAGTCAGTTTTGCTGATGCTGGAAGTAATATTTGTAAATATTTCTTGATATATTTTTGGACTGACAATGCATCTGATTCATCTTGTTTGATTTTTTTTTTTGTTGCATGTCCTTCTCAGAAAACATTAGTGTTTACAACAGTTCTGATCATAGGTAAAGTTCAATTTGATTAATATATGAAAACCCTCCAAAATCTACATGGATTACATTTTATGTGTACACAACTTTTCCAGTTTATGTAGTTAGGAATACTTTCTTTGGGAGCATTGAATGCTTCAAATGCTAGTGAAGAAGAAACTGTCATTTAAAGCAAATGGCAAAGGACCCATGGAGAATATTACTTCCCAAAATGACAGAATAGTAAAATCATCATAGCTTCTTTTCCTTGAGGACTGTTTCTTGTAAAATAAAAAGGGAACATCTTGACATAACCAGAGTGCCAGCTTATTCCTTGCTCAGGACTCTGTTTTAATTTGCTATTATCTCAGTAAACTTTGCATGATATTTGAGCTCACATGAGGCACAGCCAGGCATTACCTGACTCTGCCCCATGCCAAGCTGCTCTTAGTGCAGAATATTAGGTAAATAGATCACACACCTCCCAGAAGACATGTGCAGTGACAGAAGATGTGTCTTTGTCTATGCCTTCTTCCTTGGAGCTCTGCTCCCTTTAAGAGGTGTCTGAAACACATGGTCTGCTCCCTTCTGCAGGTACTCAGTACAAGAACGCTTCCCAGGTGCTTTTATGTACTGTCCAAGAGCTTTCCAATGTACGGTGATCCCTTACCTCCCCACAGCTGTGCCAACAGAGCTTCCTGCTCAAGAAGCATTTCTCTAGACAGGGTGGGTTTTCTGTGAAGAGTTAGTGGGACCTCCTGCTGTTTCTCATAGTCATGATCCAGGCTGTACTGCTAACTACTCTCAGCATAAAGCTGTGCTTGTTTCCCAAGTCCAGGAAGAAATTTTTACTGTATTACATGAAGTCTTGGAGGTCTTTTTTTGTCTACAGTGGCTCTCTGATTCCAGGGGTTCCTCATAAGGATACTGAAATTGCCGCTTCAGACTAATTCAGCTTTGCATGGTCCTGAAAATAACAAATCATTCTGTTGCACACAAGTGTGGCTGCAGTAATTTCTTTTCTTCCAAGCATTAATTTACCATCTGCCTTTGGGTACTGATTCTTGTTTATGATCCAGATACAGCAGGAGCTTTCTCTTTGCCCTCAGCTGTACTGATTTTTTTTTCTGTGTCCTAGAGCCTTCATTGCCATCAGTTGCTTTCCCATGTTTGAACAACCAGCGTGCTTCACTAAAAGAAGTGTTCCTGTATTCTCCACTGTGCTTTTCCTGCAGAAATCAATCATAATGATGAAGTATAGTCTGAGTCATTTCCTTTGCAGACCTTATGATCTACAGCAATTCTTGGTTTTCCAGCAAAATGTTAGTCTTTCAGCTTTTTAGGATAGATGTCTCTTACCAGTTGGATCATGTCTACAGCACCATGGTTACTCTGAATTTCCAGGTCTCGTAGCTTCCAGGTTAACCATCAACTCCAGCCTGATTTCTATTGCCATTTCCTGAATTCCTAGAACTGACATTTATTTCTTCTTTTTTGGGGGGGGAAGGGGAGGGACATACTACACTCAGAGGCATCAACAGATGAATCTTTCTGCTGCATATGATTACATGGTTGCAAAAGATGTCCTCACTGTACAAGTTTGATGCACCAGACCGCACCTGAGCTCCAAGGTTGACTGTGCTGTTAGACTTAAGTTTTACTTAAACTGCCTCAACATCTCAATGTCACCTAAACAGCCTTTAGAAGTGGCTTTTTTGGGTAATTCCACCTGAGATGGATCTACAGCATGTATTTTTTCAGTCTAACTCACTATGACCATTATAAGCGTATAACTTCCCCAGACAAGAGATGGATCTGTGTACTGTCTAAAACTAGCACTGCATGTGTTCTCAGCATATGGTGCAGCTATAGTGACTGACATATGTTGTGTGAAGATAAAGCATGACTGACTTTACATCTTCCTGTTCACTGCTGTCATCTGACACATGGATGAAAATGGAAGGCTCTAAAGCAATCCCATACAATCTGTTGCCCTCAGCATAAATAATGTAGCCTGTTCAGATGGACAAGCAAAAGTCTTGTAGTGCTTTACTCCTATTTTGTCATGCAAGCCTAAACTGCTCAAGTCATAAGTGATATCTTATTGCCATGCCAATGACAATGAAAGAGCAGTTGCTCCTTTGAAATGACTCAGCTGGATGTTAGATTGCAGATTTCAAATCAGGCTGCAGTGAATAAGAATGTCCTAAGAATAAAAGAAGTCTTCCCTACAAAGAGGTTTGTCTCCCACCAGTTTCCCAGATGCTAAAAACGAACTTAACACAAAACTGCAAAGTACTCCAACACTCATTAAAAAGGAGGTTTTGGAGAAAAATCTGGATTTTGTGGGGTTCAAGTAAGATTAATGTAAGGAGACAATAAGCCTTCATGCTTTTTTTTTAAATAATAACAATAAAATAATCAAAGTTCACTTTGTGGCTTACCCCTTTGCTTTGATTCACCTTTCCTCAAAACCATTAAAATGAGAAGCTGCTGTAAGTAGGCACTGCATATGATATTCAGAGCATGTGTAGTGGACAACCCAATCATGCTCTAAGTCACAAATGGGTAGTAATAGATTCAGTAATCTGGAAGGTAAAAAAATGTTTCTGTTCTTCTGTTAGCTGGAAAATTAAACAGGAGGTTAAATGCAAACTACTGGTCTCTATTAATGTAAACATTGATGGGCTGCGTGTCTTGGAAAGATTTTATATAACAAATCAAGATAACGTCTACCTGAAGTGATACCAGTGAAAGGGCATTTGTGCAAGAAATCTACTTGAGAAATGCCCCAGAATTATTTTTCAGAGAACAAGAATCTTTTCAAACTGTGAGAAAAGATCCCTTCAGGCACTTTTTCCTAGGTCTTAAAGCCATTGCATTATTTCTGAAGGCTTGTTTCAAGAATAATATATGTTGGTTATGTAGCTTTCCTAGTACCTATGTTAATTCACTGAGCTAGGGCAGTAGTAGTTTGTTTTCTGGAGCTGAAAGAGATGGCAAGAAATAGACTGCTTCTAACTCTGCTTGGAATAATGGCAAGGAAAAGTGCTTAGGAAGATTACATAGCTACTATTCTTCTAATCTTATTTTGCTATTTTATTTAAGTTGTTTCAGGTTTATTGTTATGTTCCTTACTTAACATAACTGAAACGAGAAGCAAATCTGATGAACATTGTGGTAAGCTACTCAAAGCAATATGAGATGCCTAATGAATGACTAACAACAAAGTATCTTCACAGGAGTAAAACAACTATTTGATCACTAGATAAAAATCCCATTGGTGTATAATTCACTTGGTTTTAGTGATGGGAAAACTGATCTTTATCATAAAGTTTTACTACTGAAAAATGACTTTTTTGCAGCACAAAAGTGACTTGAAACTACAGCTAGGGTTAATTCAATATTTGGAATTTTCTTGTCTGGATCTTTCAGCACTACTTGAATTGCCTACTGACACTTGTTATAACTTGTTTAATGCAGCTTTTGCTTTTAAAGTATCTATGACTCTTGCTTACGTTTGACTGCTGTGATGCCATTATTTTGTCATATTTGGAACAAATGAAGTAATGTTTAGATCTACAAAATGAAATACACTACATATTTATGCCCTAGTTTAATTATAGCCTGTAATGAGCAAGTGTACCTCCTTTCTATTTTTCACATTCTTCCAGATAGTCTGTTAGCTCAACATGCGAAGTGTACGGAAAAGCCACCTAAACAGCCTCAACATTTGAGATTTTAGTTATTTGACCTTAAATTTCGCCTCCTGAGTAGAAGACTGAGAGATAACGTGATTATTTTTGCAAAGTGACCTGCTCATGGGAACCATATTGATAGCACTGTCTTCAGCCTCACTGAAGAGCATAGTTAGAAATGCTAGTGAAAAGCTGAAGTTAGACAAATTCAAACCAGAGCTAACACATGGTTTCCTAGAACAAAGGTAATGAAATACTGGCCCAACTTCTAAGGCAGATGGCAAACCTTGTCAATACTTAGCATTTCTTCAGAAACATATTTTTAGAGACATCCATGTCCTATTTAGAGGCAAAATAGAGAAGACAAAGGTAGAGAAATAAACTGAATTGGTGCAAGGCTGTGCCTGTTCTTGAAGACAGAGCTGTGAATCCTGTTGTGGATTGTTGTTCCTACCCTGGGCCTTGAGGAGGAGGGAAAGTTACCTATCAATATACTGCCATAGCAAGTTCGTGCATCGGTTGGGAAAATCTATCTTTTTGACTGCAGCTGGTGACAAATGATGGAGAGTTAGTATTTTGAAGAAAAGTAAGGGTTGGTTTTTTTGGTTCCAAGAGATTGAGGCTCACTTGTATGTTCAGTATCAAACTGTTAATTTTTATTTTTCTTGACTAGTTTTGTTGTGACTAGCTCTAGTTTTTTTGCCACTCCCCTGTCATCTCAGGGCACTGGTACCTTCATCTATTCTGTTCTCTGGTTATGGCATTAATAGGTGTGCTGTCCACAGGACTGAAGTACCTTGACTCAAGTAACTGGATTCAGATCGGAGCAACTGTCTGGTTTTTGATGTCACATGAGATATACAAGAGGTCAGGGTAAATTATCTGATTGCCTCTGTTAGCTCTAAACAGTGTGGAAAATTCATGTGTGTCCCTTGTTTGTATAAGTGTTTGCATGTAGAGAAGTTTCTCAGGAGAGAGGGGCAAGAATTTTATGCTGGGCTACAGAGTTTGCAAACTTAATTTAATAACAATTATTCTTTTCTGTGGTGTATTTCTGAATGGCATTTACTGAAAACCTGTTTCACGCTCTTATTTTGATTTTTTTCCAGTGCTTTTAATTATTTACAGACAGTAATTTTTCTGACAAATATCATAGCATATACTTGAGGGATTTTTACTAGTAAGCATGGTATCTATGGTCTTATGCAGGAATAAAAAAAGCAATTTTCCCTTGGACAAATAATTCACTATTAATAAACTGTTTAATAAATACAGCAGTTTGCAAACAATTAGAGAAGTACTTCTGCTTTTACCAGTTAATGGTTTAATTTTTATTAATCTATGAAAGTAACTTTAAGAACACAATTTCTTCCAGAAAACCAGTTTTGAAGAATAGGTGAGTGACACCCTTAGCAGTGGATCAGCAATTAAATGGAAAATGTAGCATTCAAACTACAGAACAGTGTTAATTTCACTGTCATTCTGATGTGTGATAGGACACTAAAGTCATATGGTAATGTGGCTATCCCATGGCTTGACTGCAGAATTTCAATATTGTTGAATTACAGCTGTTCTGGATTAGATTAAAAATCCATCTGTCAAAACCCCGTCTTTCACACTGACAGCAAATCAGAAAATAGTGTCAGAAAAGTTTGTAGCAATCTTTTCCTACAGCACCCTTCCAGAGTTAGTGATTTGAATATCATATCTGTGTTTTGGCAAATACTAATCATGAAGACCATTTCGGGTATCAATCTTTAGATATGTGGTTTAATTAATTTTCAGGACTCAGTAAGAGAGGGTGGAAGCAAGGACAGGTAGCCTGGGAGGAATACTAAGAAATTGGCCGAGCAGCCAGGGATCAGGTTGGGAAAGCTGAAGCCCTGATAGAATTAGATCTGGCCAGGGACATCAAGGGCAACAAGAAAAGTTTCTATAGGTATGTTAGTGATAAAAGGAAGACTAGGGAAAATGTGGGCCCTCTCCAGAAGGAAATGGGAGAGCTGGTTACCCAGGACATGGAGAAGGCTGAGGTAATCATCGGCTTTTTTGCCTCAGTCTTCACTGGCAAGGGCTCCAGCCACACCACCCAAGATGCAGAAGGCAAAGGGAGGGACTGGCAGAATGAAGAACCACCCACCGTAGGAAAAGATTGGGTTTGAGACCATCTAAGGAACCTGAAGGTGCACAAGTCCATGGGACCTGTTGAGATGCATCCATGAGTCCTGAGGGAACTGGCAGAAGAAGTGGCTAAGCCACTATCCATCATATTTGAGAAGTTGTGTCAGTTCAGGGAAGTTCCCACTGACTGGAAAAGAGGAAACACAACCCCCTTTCTTAAAAAGGGAAAAAAAGAAGAGTCAGGGAACTATGGGCCAGTCAGTCTCACCTCTGTGCTTGGCAAGATCATGGAGCAGATCCTCCTGGAAACTCTGCTAAGGCACATGGAAAGTAAGGAGATGATTGGTGACAGTCAACATGGCTTCACTAAGAGCAAACCTTGCCTGAACAAATTTGGTGGGTTTCTGTGATGGGGTTACAGCATTGGTGGGTAAGGGAAGGGCAAGTGATGTCATCTGCCTGGATTTGTGCAAAGCATTTGACACTGTCCCACATGACATCCTTGTCTCTAAATTGGAGAGATGTGGATTTGATGGATGGACCTCTTGGTGGATAAGGAATTGGCTGGATGGTTGCACTCAAAGAGTTGTGGTCAACAGCTCAATGTCCAAGTGGAGACCAGTGGTGAGTGGTGTTCCTCAGGGATTGGTATGGGGACCGGTGCTGTTTAACATCTCTGTCGGCAACATGGACAGTGGCATTGAGTGCACCCTCAGCAAGTTTGCTGATGACACCAAGTTGTGTGGTGTGGTTAACATGCTGGAGGGAAGGGATGCATCCAGAGGGGCCTTGACAGGTTTGAGAGGTGGGCCTGTGTGGACCTCATGAAGTTCAACAAGGCCAAGTGCACCGTCCTGCACATGGGTTGGGGCAATGCCAAGCACAAGAACAGGCTGGTTGATGAGTGGATCAAGAGCAGCCCTGCAGAGGACTTGGGGGTATTAGTGGATAAAAAAAACAAATATGACCCAGCAATGTAAGTTTGCAGCCCAGAAAGCCATTTGCATTCTGGGCTGCTTCAAAAGAAGTATAGTTAGCAGGTCAAGGAAGGTGATTCTCCCCTGCTAGTTTGCTCTGGTGAGACCCCACCTGGAGCACTGCTTTCAGCTCTGGGCCCCTCAACATAAGACATCAACCTGTTCAAGCAGGTCCAGAGGATGCCACAAAGATGATCAGGGGGCTGGAGCACCTCTCCTGTAAAGGCAGGCTGAGAGAGTTGGGGTTGTTCAGCCTGGAGAAGAGAAGGTTCCATGGAGACCTTCTAGCAGCCTCCCAGTACCTAAAGGGGGTCTGCAAGGAAGCCAGAGAGGGACTTCTTACGAGGGCATGTAGTGATAGGACAAGGGGTAATGGCTTTAAACT
>NW_010972574.1:1236748-1280970 GCF_000737465.1 Haliaeetus leucocephalus
TTAAGGTCCCTTCCAACCCAAACCATTCTGTGATTCTATGATTTTCAGAGAAAGTGATGGGTGTCTAACCACTTCAGCAATGACTATCATGGCTTTTCCTTGTTATTTGTAAGAATTTTTCTGATAGCATGTCTAAACTTGGGAAACAATTAAGAATAGGTATTTATAAAAGATCTATCTTGTATTGCATAAGCCTGTTTTAGATCTTCTGTGAGGATGGGAAGGTACATGGAAATGCATTTAAAAAATCTTAAATGTTATGCTTGTATTAGTGGTGATGCCATAGGGGACTTACGGTAATGACTTTCATCAGCTTTTCCAAACACTTTCGATACAAGGCTGATTAGGCCAACTCTTTAAAGTAGACCACATAAAGATTTTGTTTCAGTGAGATGTTGTTTTGTTTTCTGACAGAAAATGCAATTTTGTAAAAGCTGGAAGACTGTAATTTAGTTATTTGAATTAAACTCTCACCAGAAGGGTCACTTTCAGGTCAGAGACATCTCTCATCACAGCCAGTATGGAGTGCATTAAGGTTAAATTCTAGCAAGTATATGAACCTCTGAAAGTAGCACAACTCAAGTATTGACTTACATTTGTTTTAGGGAGTAAATATCTATGTGATTGTAGAAGTAAGAATGCAGGTAAAGCAGGATCTTCATGCAGAGGTACTAGAATAGCTAGTATATTTAGAAAACTTAGGTGGCTGTTTTGTGCATACATGAGGTTTTTAGGAGCAAGTCTATTATGTCTTTTATACCATTGCCAAATGCAAGCAAATGTTCCATACTGTAATTTTAGAAGACCATTAAGGGAAATAAGTTCTTTACCAACTTACTCAGAATATGTGCTTAAGTCTGCCAAAAGCAGGAACTGTGTATATGTTAATTTCATTACAATGAGTTTTTCTCTTTTATCAGTACAATCAACCGTAATCAAAATTAGCACTGTATATTTTAAAAGCATAGTAAACCAAATAAGCAGTTTAGTTCAAATGGATACATAGATGTTCATATGCTTTTTGCCTCTATCTTATCACAATTCTTGATGTTAAAACTCTGCAAAGCCATTTTTTTGGAAGTATTTGTACAGTGAACAGTGGGATCAAGTGCACCCTCAGCAAGTTTGTGGGTGACACCAAGCTGAGTGGTGTGGTTGACATGCCTGAGGGGTGGGATGCCATCCAGAGGGACCTGGACAAGCTTGAGAGGTGGGTCCATGTGAACCTCATGAGGTTCAACAAGGCCAAGTGCAAGGTCCTGCACCTGGGTTGGGACAATCCCTGGTATCAATACAGGCTGGGAGATGAAGGGATTGAGAGCAGTCCTGTCAGAGAGAGGACTTGAGCAGACTGGTGGATGAAAAGCTAGGTGTGAGCCAACAATGTGTGCTCGCAGCCCAGAAAGCCAGCTGTATTCTGGGCTGTATCAAAAGCAGCTTGACCAGCAGGTCAGGGGAGGTGATTGTGCCCCTCTGCTCTGCTCTTGTGAGCCCCCACCTGCAGTACTGCATCCAGCTCTGGAGTCCTCAGCACAGGACAGCCATGGACCTGCTGGAGCGGGTCCAGAGGAGGGCAACGAAAATGATCAGAGGGCTGGAACAGCTCTCCTATGAAGACAGGCTGAGAGAGTTGGGGTTGTTCAGCCTGGAGGAGAGAAGGCTCCAGGGAGACCTCACTGTGGCCTTTCAACACTTAAAGGGGGCCTGTAAGAAAGATGGGGACAGACATTTTAGTAGGGCCTGTTGCAGCAGGACAAGGGGTAATGGTTTTAAACTCTAAGAAGAAGGTAGATTTAGACTAGATATAAGGAAGAAATTTTTTACGATGAGGGTGGTGAGGCACTGGAAGAGGTTGCCCAGAGAGGTGGTGGATGCCCCATCATCCCTGGAAACATTCCAGGTCAGGTTGGATGGGGCTTTGAGCAACCTGGTCTAGCTGAAGATGTCCCTGCTCATTGCAGGGGGGTTGGACTAGATGACCTTTAAAGGTCCCTTAAAACCCACACTATTCTATGAATTCCCTTTGAGTCCCCTTGCACTTTTCAGATGAAGTTGTATATATCTCATGGTGATTCAATTTAAATTCCAGTACCTGATAGCAAAAAATCTGGAAAAGTTTTCTAGAGACTGGACTAGTCAAATGCTTCTCAAAGCCAATTCAAATATTTCTGTGCTTCATTTTAGCAACTAATTCAAACTAATCCACATCTGTCTTTGCACAGTTGATATTTAGAGGCAGATATGATTGCCTCTGAAAACTGCCACTTTTGCCATATTCAGATGGCAATGTAAAGGTTTCTAAAATACATCCTGAAATGGTGATGCCTCTTGGATGCTACTTAAAATGTAATCATCATGAAATAGGTACTTAGACAGCATCTGAATTGTTCTTTTCCATTTTGAACATTTTCAGAAGCATTAGTAGAGAAGAAATTCAGGAAAGAGAAGTTACAGATTATTACAGATCAGGAGGAATCAAATTTTAACATACAGAAAAGTTTTTTTAACTTGTCCACAGGAAGAAGCTGTCAAAAAATGTATTTGAAAACTGTAGTGGGGCTATTTTGTCCCTTCTAAGCCTATTCCAATATATGACTCCCCTTAATACTGTGAGTTCAGGAAGAATTCTCAGAACCAGAGTTACTGGCCCTGATGAACCCTGAAAGGAAAGATTTTGCCCAGCCTCTGAACTGTGGGACTGTATTGGGAAGGAAAATGCAACTCTGGGAAAGATGTTGAAGAAAAGGCTTTCCAGAAAGGTTGGCGTGGCACATGGGAACAGGCCTTAGGGCAGGGAAAAGGCAAGTTTGCTCTGGAGTTCAGGAACAAGTGATGTATTAGATTCTTGTGGCTGCACAGGGCTCCTGGCCAGGAGGTGAGGGTGCCATGTGAAGGCCTTATCCTGACACCTAACCAGCCCCTCTCTGGGGAGTGCTGGGGGAGTAGAGGTGATCAATCCAAATTAACAGGTCAGAAGGGATGACCTGTCCCACCCTCACCTCTGTTCAGTTGGGAGTGGAGAGCTCTGGAAGGCCTGGAATTCACCTGGGGATAAGGACATCTCTGAAGGAAAGACAGGCTCTCAGAGCAACAAGCATTTGAGTCCATGCCTGTGGTAGAGAATTTCATTGCTGTGGACTTCTGCTACCTCAGAAGAAGTGGTATTTTTGTATCTGGCTGGCGGATGAGTCACCTGAAATCAAACTGTCACAGCAGCCACAAGAGTAATCACAGATCATGAGAGGCTAAAGGAGGAAGGAAGAAACAGGTACCTTGATCTGTCAGAACGCGGAGTGCTTTTTAAATAAGAATCTACAATCTGTTAAAGATCTACGCACCAAAGGAAAAGAAACTGCTTGGGTTCTACTGATGTTAAACTAAGGATAATGGTAAGAAAGAATTATATGCAATGTGAGGAAAAGATGTCTTAATGTTGATAGCTAGGGAATGTAAGAAACCACCGAAGTAATTGAGGTATATTGCATCAAATGATTCACTAAAATAACACCGGACAAAGCATTGAAAATATGCCTGCGTTAATGGGAAGATGAAATTAATGATCCAACACCAAGAATTTCTCTACCAAGCTCTTACTGGCACAAACTACTGATATGTCTGTATGCATCTTTGCAACTCATCCAGAGTATCCTTTGCCTAACTAAAATAAGGGGCTCAGTGCATGTCATCTGCAATATATGAAGTAGATTTAGTCGGGTTTCTGGAACTATCTCCTATTCTGAAAAGCTTGCTGTGCCATTACAAAACCATGACAATTTGCTACCAGTTTTCATTACCTGATCTGAATTTTTAAGCTGTAATTCTTAAACAGATGATTTAACTCAAAATAAGGCATGTTTCAAAGTGCGTTGTTACTGTGACGTTTTAACCACACGTACTAGCTTAGTGCTTATTTTTTATTCTGTATTTCTAAGACTTTTCTTCAGTATCCTGAAACTAGGTTCATATGAATATATGGTTTCTGTGGCTGTTCAGATGAAGTAAAGGACCAATATACTTCCTAGAATTGTGTGCTATTGCAGTGCCATCTGTGCCAGAGCCAAAATTGAGATAATGTACTGAAAAGAAAATGTTATTACTTAATTATTGAGAAATGTCTGAATTATGCTTCAAGAAGGATTACGTTGAAAAAATAATTAAACCAATTAATTTTAACATATGTCAGTCAGTAAAATAACACAAAATAAAATTTCAAGGAAAAAAAGCTAGGCATACTTCACTGCCACCCACAAAGAGAAGGAAAGAGGATAATCAGAATATATAATTAGTAACAAGAAGAGAGATACACTTATTACCTTCATGAAATGTAAAAAGAAGTCCTGATTAAGATTTATAATTAGTGCTTTTCAAATGGAGGTATGTGAATCCTACTTATTTTATGCAGAAATATTCTGCTTGGTCTTAACTCTTCAGTTTGTTCTTGATTCACTTCCATCTTTAACTATCAGTTATTTTCCAGATATAAAGATTCAGTAATTTTTTTCAATTTTTTTCCATGTCAGTAGTCTCTAGATTTTGCCACAGGGATGTTAGGAAATTGGGAAAGGAAGAACTGACAAGATAATCTTTTAGTGTTTAGCAGATAAAGTATTTCCTAAACTTTTTTAAAAAAGTACTATTTTATGCTTTAGTTTTTCTTTATTTTTTTTTTCAAGACTACATCTTGAGTGACCTAATTCTAAATATAATGATATAGAGAGACTTGATTCTAGTGGACTTAACTTAGGGGAAAGCATTTTCGTCTTTGAAAGAAAATTCAGATGAACTATATTTGTCTATATTTTCATATTTTTTCTAACTTTACTTGAAAACAAGTTGGAAATCGGATGTATTTAATTTATATGTGTTTATTCAGTTCATATTTCCTTCAGGCAGGACAGTGATTCCAGAGAGCAGTGTTCTTTGGGTTACTGCCATTGCAATGATGCAAAAGGAGCCATTCAGCTGGGTCTTACATGCAGGTATGGTCTTCTTGGTCTCAGGTCAGTCCTATAGCATCAGTTAAAAGCACCTTTTTGACACTATTCTGCAGTCCACGGGGGAGGACAGACCGCTCTTTTCACACCTATATTTGCTTTCTGGCTCTTCAGCATAACAAGGAGCTCAATTTACTGCTGGAAAAAAGAGAAATAAAATTTCAGTAGACCTTCATGGAAGATATTTTAAATTCCTAAGTCAAAAAAATGTAATTGAAGTGTTTTGTTATTGCTTAAAACAATCAGAAAAATCTTGGTATAATCTGACCTTTGGAAAACTAGATGTTGCCAAGGAGATCACAGAATGATCATTTGCTGCAGTCAGAATCTAAATGAAAAGACCCTAAGCTCCGAGTTTAAAGCATGCTTCAGTCTCATGATCCGAGTAACAACTGTAATTCCCTTTCCTGTTTTCATCAGTAAATATGCAAGCTAGCTTAATGGTAAGATATGTTCAGATGTGAGTATAGTTTGATTCATTTTTCTTTCCCACCTGAACTATGATAACAGATACTAAGTCAACACCTGTGTCCCAGCACATTTCACACCTGCCTGAGGATGTAGAGGGTGGAGGGGTTGCCCTGTGAAGAGCTGCCTCTGAAGAATAGCCATGAGGAGGTTGAAAGCTTATGGGTAAGAATTGGAGACTGAGGCAGCAAAGGGAACCTTGTGGTTGGTGTTTCCTACAGGCCACCCGATCAAGGGGAGCCTATTGACAAAGCCTTCTTAGTCCAGCTACAGGAGGCATCGTGCTCGCAGGCTCTCGTCCTGCTGGGGGACTTCAGCCACCCCAACGTCTGCTGGAAAAGTAGCATGGCAAGCTGTAGGCAATCCAGGAGACTCCTGGAATGCATTGAGGGTAACTTCTTAAGCCAGGTAGTAGACAGCCCTACTAAAGGGGATGTAATACTGGACCTGTTGGTCACCAATGCAAGAGAGCTAAATGGTGGCATCAAGATCAGAGGCAGCCTGGGCTGCAGTGATCATGCACTGGTGGAGTTTGCAGTCCTGAGGGATATGGGTCAGGCAAAGATTAAATTCAGGAGCCTGAATTTTAGGAAAGCATGCTTCCAGCTGTTCAAGGAGTTAGTCAGTAGGACCCCCTGGGAAACTGCCCTCAGGGACAAGGGAGCAGAACAGAGCTGGCAGATGTTTAAGGATGCTTTCCATAGAGTGCGAGAGCTCTCGATCCCCAGGTGTAAGAAATGGGGAAAGGAAGGCAAGAGACCAGGATGGATGAGTCAAGACCTGCTGGTCAAACTAAAGGACAAGAAGGAAATGCACAGACAGTGGAAGCAGAGATGGGTATCCTGGAAAGAGTATAAGGATGTTGCCTGGTTGTGTAGGGATGGGGTGAGGAAGGCCAAGGTGTGGCTGGAGCTGAACTTGGCAAAGGATGCAAAGAACGATAAGTAGGACTTCTATAAGTATATCAGCCAGAAAAGGAAGGTCAAAGAAAACATAACCCCTCTCATGAACACAACTGGCAAACTGGTAAGAAGGAATGAGAAGGCTGGGGTACTCAGCAATTTTTTTTTTTTTGTCTCAGTCTTCACTGGCAACCTCTCTTCCCACACCTCTTGAGTGGAGGGACTGCAAGGCAGGGACTGGGGGAGCAAAGTCCATCTCACTCTGAGAGAAGATCAGGTTTGAGACCACCTGAAAAACCTGAACGTATGTAAGTCTATGGGACCTGATGAGATACATCCCAAAGTCTTGAGGGCATTGGCTGATGTAGTTGCCGAGCAACTTTCCATGATATTTGAAAAGTCATGACAGTCAGGTGAAGTCCCTAGTGACTGGGAAAAGGGAAACATTGCACCTATTTTTGAAAAAGGTTAGAAAGGAGAACTCTGGGAACTACTGACGCGTCAGCCTCACCTCTGTGCCTAGGAAGATCGTGGAACAGATCCTCCTAGAAGTAATGCAAAGGCACATGGAGGACAGGGAGGTGATTTGAGACAGCCAGCAATGGTTTCACCAAGGGCAAGTCCTGCCTGACCAATTTAGTGGCCTTCTGTGATGGAGTGACTATTTCAGTGGCCAAGGGAAGAGCTATGGATGTCCATCTATCCGGACTTCTGTAAGGCCTTGGACGTGGTCCCCCACAATATCCTTCTCTCTAAATGGGAGAAATATGGATTTGATGGGTGGACTGTTTGGTGGATGAGGAATTGGCTGGATGGTCGCATCCAGAGGATAGTGGTCAATGGCTCAATGTCCAGATGGAGATCAGTGACAAATCATGTCCCTCAGGGTTCATACTGGGACCAGTACTGTTTAATATCTTCATCAATGACATAGTGAGATCAAGTGTACCCTCAGCAAGTTTGCAGGTGACACCAAGCTGAGTAGTGTGGTTGACATGCCTGAAGGATGGTGATGTTGGATATAGAAAATCCTGATTTAAATCAAGTTAGTTAATGAATTTCAACTTCAAACAATTTTAATATCTAGAGAAGTAGCCAAGATCATTCTGATCCGTTCTGTTCTTCCTGATTGATGGTGCATCCCTCTTGGCAGGAAAATGAACCATTGACCTGACACAGCGACTTAGTAGTCAAAGTCAGGAGGGGCTTCGTCCCCAAATGACCACCCAAGACCCCTGTGCATGCAGAGAAGGCACTTGATGTGTCATGATTATATAATCCTATGCATATGTGTTAGATAGTTTGAATATGGAGTATGTAGGAGTAGTTTAATAAACTATAAGCAATTGTTACTGTATAAAAGGGACACATCTGATGAATCTGGTGTGCTTGATTTGTGGAAAGTCCACCAGGCACCCAGGCCTGAATAAAAAGCAATATCTCTCCTGAGCGTGTAAGATTGGTCTATTGCACATGGGGTAATGAATCTGCTTTTAGGACAAAAATGGGATGCCATCCAGAGGGATCTGGACAAGCTTGAGAGGTGGGTCCATGTGAACCTCATGAGGTTCAACAAGGCCAAGTGCAAGGTCCTGCACCTGGGTTGGGACAATCCCTGGTATCAATACAGGCTGGGAGATGAAGGGATTGAGAGCAGTCCTGTCAGAGAGAGGACTTGAGCAGACTGGTGGATGAAAAGCTAGGTGTGAGCCAACAATGCGTGCTCGCAGCCCAGAAAGCCAGCTGTATTCTGGGCTGTATCAAAAGCAGCTTGACCAGCAGGTCAGGGGAGGTGATTGTGCCCCTCTGCTCTGCTCTTGTGAGCCCCCACCTGCAGTACTGCATCCAGCTCTGGAGTCCTCAGCACAGGACAGCCATGGACCTGCTGGAGCGGGTCCAGAGGAGGGCAACGAAAATGATCAGAGGGCTGGAACAGCTCTCCTATGAAGACAGGCTGAGAGAGTTGGGGTTGTTCAGCCTGGAGGAGAGAAGGCTCCAGGGAGACCTCACTGTGGCCTTTCAACACTTAAAGGGGGCCTGTAAGAAAGATGGGGACAGACATTTTAGTAGGGCCTGTTGCAGCAGGACAAGGGGTAATGGTTTTAAACTCTAAGAAGAAGGTAGATTTAGACTAGATATAAGGAAGAAATTTTTTACGATGAGGGTGGTGAGGCACTGGAAGAGGTTGCCCAGAGAGGTGGGGGACGCCCCATCATCCCTGGAAACATTCCAGGTCAGGTTGGATGGGGCTTTGAGCAACCTGGTCTAGCTGAAGGTGTCCCTGCTCATTGCAGGGGGGTTGGACTAGATGACCTTTAAAGGTCCCTTAAAACCCACACTATTCTATGATTCTATAATAAGTAAAAGTCCCCTTTAGACTGATTTTGGTGGCTTAGAAAAACTTCAGCAGTAGCAATAGAACATAAAAATATCTAAGCAGTGTGAATTGATGGTTGGGGGATGGGGTGAGGGTGGTGAACCACAAAGTCCATGTTCTTTCCAGGTAGCAGTTTCCTGAGAAATTCTATGAGATTACTATAAAATTGACAGTTGGTGTGCTACTTCCTCAATTTCTACAAGTTCAGAGTGATGTGGCAGTTTTCAAAACACTTTGTTACAGCTGGAGCTCTTTTTCTTCTAGGCACTTCAACTCTTCTAGGCATTTTTTTTTCTCAGCCTTCTGTTTTACTACCGACTTCAATGGTTGTAAATTCTGTGTAATTCAATGGAAATATTCATTAAAGCAGCTCAAGTTAACCATATGCATGAAAGCTGGTACGCTGAGTTCAAATGCTAATGCAAAAGAGGAGTGATGCATATGATCTACGTTTTGAAGGGACAATATTCTGTGCTGCTCTCCATAAGGAATGGCTGTTCTGGTGGGGTGTTTTTGTTTTTTTTTTTTTTTTAAGCTTAGGTCTTGTGTTCACTATATACATCATACTTCTCAATTTGTTCTCAGGAGAAGAACTTCTTACACTTCAGGTTTATAGGAGCTGGTCTTGGGTTGTTTAAGCAGTGTTTAATGACTTTGGAATGACCTCTATTGAGTACCAAATATGCTGCGAATGGGGGGGGGAGGTGCAATACTGTGCTTGAAATAGAGATGAATCAAAAAGGGACAATGTGTTTGGAATAGGTATGAAAGGGGATTTGTAATGTTTTGAAAGAATAGGTGTAAGGTTTAGGGGAGTTTTCACCAAACGAAAGAAGTTCCAAATGTTTGCACGGTTGATATGGCTGACACTAGTCTTAACTTAAGTAAAGAGGTTTCCTCTGAGGTGGAACTTTTTTTTGATCTCTTTGAGACATTAAATAAGGCAGAACAAATTGGCTTCTGGTATGCTAAAATTCAGTCTTTCCATGTTCTGAAGGCATTATGTAATTTTATCAGTTACTTGTTTCCATTCATATTATGACCATTAATCTTTCCTTTTATAAACTATTTTTTAACAAATAAAATTGTAATGTATGTGCCAGAGTCATTGGTGCAGAATCCACTAAGCTCCTGAAGGCACATCTTGTCCGTAGTCCATGCAAAACTGATTTATTATGCTGTATTTTACATGGAAAATTTAAACTACAATTGACCTGTAACAGATTGCTTTTGATAAATGCTTTAACATACAGGGGAAATGGTATGTAAATTTGAGATTATCTTTGGATTCTAACTGGACATTTCCTGGAAGGTAAAAATAAAAGAAAAATATCACCTGCAAACTTGTTTGATACCTGCAGTTCTGGAATAGGGAACCTGGAGCTAAAACTTGCAGCAATACATCAGGACCAAATCTCCTTCCTCTGAGTTCTATTGTCAGGCTAGTTTGCAGGTCCAGCTGTAAAGAATCTAACAGTACTTTTCAAGACCTCCTTCCATTTACCACTCAGCAACCTTTTTCCAGTATCAGTGAAAGCAGTTGCCCCAGTCACAGTTTTCCTCAAGATGGGAGGGTGTGGTCACAGTTTGACATGGCAGAGAATCAGAGGTGGATATTTAGAATATTAGTTACATACCAATAAAATACAGTGCTGGCTCTGAAAATCATGTTATCTTGCCTATTGTAAAGAAAAACAACTTTTCATACAGGAAATTGTTCTTGTATTTGTTTCCTTTATTCTTCTTTTATGGCCAAGAGAATATTATGAATAAATGCAGCCAGTCACATGATAAGTAATTAAAGGTCAGTTGTGATATGTCTCTTGTATCCAGGATGAAGTTTTCCTTATTTTACTGTTGGTGTCATGCCCATAACAATAAGCAGCTTTACAAATTGACAGATTTATCATCTTGACATGCAATTTTCTGTGTAACTTTTCCAAAGCTGTGGTTAAGCTGTGAGGGTATTTCTATTTGGAAAAATAAACTGATTATGATGATGTACAGATATTTACACTATATTCAAATTTTTCTTTTGCATTCTAACCTTGGTCTGTGGTACTGAGGAGCCTGGATTTCCTGTGGTTGATAATAATGCTCAGTGGTTAAGAAGAATTGCAGAAAAAGTCATGGTGCTGTATTGGTGATATTGAAAATCCTGTGGTTTAGTCAATCTTTGAACCAAAGTGTTTAAGCTTTGATACATAGAATACTTTCTCTAGACCAAAGTTATGAATTTAAAAGTTGGTAACATACTGCACATAGAAACAACAGCAGCATTATAAAACTAAGGTCTATGTGGTAAACAGGAGAAGAGGGGTGAAACGGGGAACAGTCTAACCATAACCATGAAAACACAAGCAGTCAGGGTTTAAAAATCAGTGGTGGAATGTGACATATACAATTTACTTTATAGATGGTTACAGTTGAGTAATTATTTTGAAACAGTTTTATGGGGAATTAGACATTTTACTTTTCAGAAAGACTGTCATTTCAGGGGAGATTAAACTGTGTATAACTTAAAGTATTAGAGTCAACACAGAGCAGTTGTGACAAGTTTGCAATTCTTCTTGGGTCAGTCTACTCTGAACTAAATTCAGTGAACTAATAAAGCATTGCATTATAAAGGGGAAATTTGCTATATGAAAATAAGCATAGACCAGTAATATAAGTGAATTGGCCATTGAAGATGTTAGCTGAAGCAGCTTCACTACTTTTCAATGACACTTGAGGAAATGTCTTTTATTTTGTATCCTTTTTTTCTTGGAGACTGGGGGTGGGTGGGGTGAAGAAGTCCTGTGGACTGAACCAAACTCCTGCTGAACCTGCAAAAAGAAAACTGGGTTAACTTCTCACAATGACAAGAAGTCAAGGAGGAAAGCTGAAACATGACAAAGGGTCATGACAAGATATAGGAACACAGATGGTTGGGAGTGCGAACAAGGGCAGACTCCAAGTGGAGCCATCCATTTCTTCTCCTCATCCCTTTCTGGAGGGCAGAAGGCAAGGAAGCGGAATTCTGTTTATTTATGATGGATTTTAGAAAATGCTATTATGGGTGATTTCTTTGCAAGCAATGCAAAGCCAGCAGCATTCTTATGCTAGGTAGTCCCAACTTTCAAAGAAATGGTGGGCAAGAGTTAACACTGCCTTTTCAACCTCCCAGGTTATGCCTCTAGCTGTAGCTTGAAATAAATTGCTCTGTGGATGAACAGAGGACTCAATTATCCTGGGCTGTCAATGTAGCACCCTTCCCAAGTATAAAACTCACTTAAATAGAAAACAAAGAAATCCAATAGCTGTAAGACCTGATAAAGTGCTAGCTAGAATGGGAGACCCGGAGGAGTGCAAGTATGATATAGCAAGAAAAATATCATTCTCACATGAGTAGTACATCATGTCACCTCTGTTACTGCCAAGGTAGGAGCAAGGAAGCAGCTAAGAACACTTAGAAAAGAATAAAACAAATACCCTAATCTGAGAACCAGTCTCCTCTTTGTTCTTGTTGGTACAGAAACTTTGATATAAAATCAAGGTTCAGAATAGGCCGATGTAGGGTCAGAAGTATTTACTAGCCTAGATGACTTCCTTTACCTGTACCTGTGGGATGTAGATACGGCTGTAAAACAAGCTAGAGAAAATTCCAGCTATCCAGAAAAATACTGAGTTGGCTTTATGCATAATATCAGTGGTGGTACAGGAAGAATAAAATCCTTCCACTAAAGGAATGCATAGTTCAAATTAGAAAGGACAGTGAACCATGTTTTCCTTTGTGTTAAAGCAAATAACCTAGTTTACTAACATGAAGCTAGTTCTCTAATCCAACTGTACTTTTTTTGGCCCAGGCTGCAAGGGGAAGGACTACTGTGCTGAGCTCCGGAGCGTGGCGGGTGGTGGACCTTCACCTTCTGTTTCTTATTTCTGATGCCTCTGAAGACTGGTAAGGTTGTAGTTTACTCACTTGAATACATAGTCATTAATCTGTGAACCTTTGGAGACAAAGCAGAAATGATCTAATGCTAATCTGTGAAAGTGTATAAAGCAGCTTAAATGTAGAATCCAAGGTTAATGTCCAGCAAACTGATGAAATAAAAAGACTATCCTTCAAAAGTAATTCACTTAAATGTTTTTAAGCCCTCATCCTGTCAACATCTGCCTTATTTAAAACTGATAAAACTGTTGGAAGTATTCAGTTCATTTAGCACAATAAATACTAGTCCTGCACTGATTTATAGAGAGAATAATTTAAAAGAACTGACTTTTTGGTATTGCAGCAGTGCAGTCAAAAGGAATTTACGCTGATAGTGGATTCGCTCCTAAATGGTTCAAAAGCATTGCAAAGAGCAAAAAGATGAAATGGCTTACCTGAATGCCATTTAGATCTTTATCTTTCCATTTCCATCTTTCTCTAAACCATGCTGAAATTTACTTTAAGTTTGGATAGCTATAGCAAATCTTTCCTTGCCTGTTGTTGCTTTTTGTCTTTAGTAAACACCACTCATCCTTTCTGTCAGTGTGGCCAGTTTCTTCAAGCCTGATAGCGAAAGAAAAAGTTCAACTCTATAAATATAAAAATATGAATTTAAGTTAGTCTATTTAGGGTTGCCTATTTTAGGCAGCTAAGTTTAAAAGTTGATTTAATCTTTTTCCTTTAAGGTCTAATTCAGATACAAGTTGTTTGCTGGAATTATACTGGCTTCATATCTCTCAAATTAGATCAGAATCAGACTAATCAGCTTTTGAAAATAAAAGTTTTATTTCCTTGCACACAGGATTCAAATACACTGTTGTACCAGCGTAAATGAGAAATAACTGAATTTGAAAAGGAGGATTGGAATGGCTTAATACTGATGTGGAAGTAATTTTTTCAGTGATTGCAAATATCTTGAGCAGCAGTTTGGCCTTGTGTTAGTTTATGCCTGTGTAGCTTTGTAATTATGCTAACATATGACTATACCAGCATTTAAAGGACTACAGCAACACTTACCTAGTTAAGAGAAATTTTATAATGAGGTAAAGGAACAGTAAACAGGTAACCTATATATTTCAAGAATTCTTTTCTATTGCTCTTTTTTCTTAGACTAAAGGTGGGATAAGGACCTTATTCCTCAAGATTAGCTAAGAGACTCTGCTGAAGGAAGACAAGCTCTTGCATTAAGTCCTGAAGAGCAAAATGCTATGGAAGATTCTCAGAACTGCAGTCAGGGTTGTACAGAGAGACTTCTTGTTTTGATACTTCCTTTAAGATTTGTGCTGATGAATAAAACACATTGCAGAAGAGATTTTTTTTTTTAATTATTCTGAATTCTTATTGGGTTAGAGGCACCAGCAACCAGCAGTTCTAAGTTACAGGAAACATGCCTTTTGTGTGTAAACTGACAAATCCTTTTAACTTTTACCCACGTGTCCATAAAGTTCATTCACTTTTATGACTGTCTTTTCCATCTATACCCGTTAAGTCTCCATTTTTTCACTATGGTAACCAAAAGTTAATTTGCTTAAGTGTCATTTACATTTGTCAGCTGAGTGTATTGTAGGAAGGGAGATTCCTATGTTTCTGCTCTTTTGTGAAGTAAGCAAGCTTTGGATAATAAAAAGATCATTTTCCATATTCAGGAGACATAAGAGGCCCCAAAGCTAATTCATGGGAATGTCCTGGTTATTTATACATAGCATGTGTATACAAATATATATCTCTCTTATGTGACTCTTTCCTTGCAGCCTCAGTGTCTGGTAAGATATATTTGGTGGCATATTTTGAGAATACGTGATTTCCCTCTGAGCTCTAACTAACAAAGCTTGCAAAGAAGTGATGGTTTGAGACTTGAGCTAAAAAGTCCTATTTTTCAGTAAGGGTTAGTGGTGTGCTACATTACATAAAAGTACAACTTTCAATAATTACTTCTGTCCATTGTATCGTTCATAAATACAGATATAACATTACTTTTAGTTCATACGTCCTTGTATGCTTCACTGTGCCTCAGTGAGCACACAATGACTTTTTCCTTTGTATAGTTATTTTCAGCTAGAGAGCATAGGGCTTCTGAAAATTATCACTCTTTAAGATAGAGAGGTCAACTAGATCCTTGGTAGATGAGAGGAAAAAGAATAAAAGGGGCACTTCAGGTTTGGTGGTTGTTTTTTTTTTTCTTTCCACCGAAGAGTGGTTTGAGCCAAGCTTCCTATGATAGGGAGTCACTGTTCCACTAAGTATGAAGTTAAAATTGAGCATGCAATTACAGGAATTATGTAGTTTCTAGAGAGTCAAGAATGTGTTGCTCCCTTACGTTGTCAGTGCTTCCGTAGTGGCGTATGCATTTGTGATCTCAATGTGCACCACTTTGTCAGAGGCAATGTTCAGCCAACAGTTTCCGTAGAAAGTTCTCAAGTGTTTGCACGTACCATGACTGAAACAGAGGTCTTCATCTTTTTTGAAGACAGGCTGGTTGAATTAATAATAGTGCTCCAGTTTTCTCTGTTCTGCTACCTGATTCTGTAACCACAATGATCTGAAGATAGTATGAAACACTTGATCACAATTTCCTTTATTAAATGCTGTTTTCCTATGGCTTACTGTATGCGGCAAATACGGAAGTTACTGTTGGGTGTATAAACATTATTAGTCAGTTTCTAACAAAAAAAATATACCAATACAATCTGTATGTGGAAAACACTGTTGCATAATTTGATGTATCTATAGTAATGTCTCCTAATAACAATTCTGATAGTGGTGAATGACAGTTATTAGGCCTTAGTGAATATCCAGAAACAGCTGACATCTAATGGATGAAGACTAATTACTCTGATTATGGTGACAGGCTGTACAGACCAAAAAAAATTTTGAGATGTTTATGGTGATTAAAAAAAATTAACATGATAATTCAAGTCAATGTGCTACATATATATCAAGATTTCATTGGCATTTAATCATAAAGTTCTACTTTAAAAAGCTGTAAGCGTATATCATGTTACTGTTAATATTCACTGACAACCAAGGCCCATTTAAAAAGAATAAATGAAACTGGTGTTGTCTAGTGTAGACACAAACATGATGAGGTTTTCTTCAATCAGTTCTTCCACTTATAGGCATTATTTTATTTTGCAACTGTTTAGCAATTCCTAGAACAACACGAAATGATATGACATCTAGTTTTTGAGTCCCTTTATTTGCCTATGTTCTGGGTGACCTCTGCATTCAAGCAGTTGAAATTTAAGTTAGGTGGTCACTGTAGCAATTTTGGAAGAGGAAAAGCCACCCAGCATGAACTTATTTTTAACAGTTCTGCTTTTTCTTATTCTAGTATCAGTCAAGTTTTCTAGACTGAAAATGTGGTTAAGGCTTGTTTTTGTGAAGCTGACAATGTTAATGTTGATAGTAACGTTAAAGTCACTGAGATGCTTTTCATAGATAAGTCTAACCCATGCAACCATCCTTATTAACATTCAAATACTATAAGAACGTGCTTTAAAACCAAAGGGCACAGATGACAGAAGTTGTACATCCCATCTGATTTGTCCTTAAAAGGGGTGGAAGCACTAGAAAGGAAAGAAAACATTTTTAGAAATACAGGTTTATTGGTGTTACACATTGCTAGGAGCACATCCCCCAATATTTAAGGTTCCACACTTGGCTGTTTCTCACTGGGGCACCACAAAGTTTCTCTCTACACAGCACTACCTGACTGCACACAATGACAAAGCAAACTATTCCATAATACTTGCCACTAAAAGCCTGTGAGAAACGCTTTCTCAAAGACTAGGGTTTTAAAAAGTTGTGATGTTGCTATGCAAGTTTGTATCTTTCAATTGCAGTATGAAAAATACACCCCACATCTCCACTAAAATGTCAAATTATTACACCACTATGCTATGGTCAAGTCTTATTTTTTTCTTCATAGGATCTTCCAGCAATTAGTATGTCAGATGAAAGCAAGTGATTTTTGTGGTCCATGGAAAATAGACATGTCACATGCTCACAGTCAGTAAAGGACTGTTAAGATGGAGATGGCAGCGCACTGAAGTCGGCCTGTAGTGGAAGCAGAAAATTATCCAAGTCACTTCCTTATTTTGCAAGATTGGCTTGATTGTTGTCTTTTCTTTGAAAAAGCTGTGCAGGCAATGACATTTTATTGAAGACATCAGATATGCAGTGTATTTAATGCATTTTTCATTATTTGTAATAGAAAAACATTATTCCCTTTTTTTTTTTTCAGATTCTTAGCCTTAATATATTCAATTGAGCTTTCCATTTGAAGACTGTATATATATATCTTTTTATCTCAATACCCAATGGGCTCTATCTGTCCACAGTAATCTTTGTCAATTTTAACTTAAAATTCAACAATATTCACATCAAGCACTACACAATAGAGTATTATGACAAAATGTGGTTTCCTCAACTCATAATATACAACAGTAGTTCACTTCCTAAGCTTACTTTGGAATGGTTATCTTTTCATTATGGAACTTGAATCATATGCAGACACCCAAGTTAATGTTCCTTTCTTCTCTCGGCTGTTTTTGGAACAAACCACAGGATCTAGTATTGCTTATATTTAGAGCCTAGCCTTAGGCTGAACACCATTGTGACAGTCAGTGCATTAGTGTTGGGGTAAAAAACATGTGTATCAAGGAAAATAAGACTAAGTGGATTAAAAAAAAAAGAATCTGCAGATGTTACATCTACATGATCAAGATATAATTCCCTTTTAATGCATACTTTGATGTCCCTTGCATGAAATAACTAACTACACTACATGTGCTGTCATGCTAGAATAGACTGCAATGTTCTTCCAAGTGAGGTTCATCTAATCTAACTTTATTTTTAGTGTCTCCATTTGTGCTTTCTCATTCCCTTAGAGTAGAAAGGAATAGGCATATCTGGGGCATGGTTCATCTCATTTGAAAAGAGGCTTCTAAAATGTTATTGGAATTACTCCCTAAATGTGATTTCTCTTATTTTTCTAAAAAAAAAAAAAAGCCCCTTCACACTGCCTGACTTGCAATGGGGACATCGACACCGTGGATATTTCATTGTTCATCTTTACCATCTCAGGTTAAATACCAGAACTAACCTAAACTGTATCTATTCTGTGAAGACATGACAACTAGAGCATGTTAGGTAATGGAGATAGTTTGGTCCAAGTAAACCCCCTCTACTGAAGGAAGCAGGACCTTCATTGAGGCTGAACAGAAGGATGTGTGAGAGAAAGCCTGGTAACAGTTTTAAGGTAGAATTTACTATGTAGCAATACCAAGAAAGAAATGAGTGGGGTAGGAGGACAGAGTTTTGAAACCCAGCTCTTTCCATGGAGGTTTTAAGAGATCAAGGGGAAAAAATTCTTTTGTGTCTACTCTAGAGTTCTGGGAACAGGATAATGCCTCCCACTCTTCTGCAGCTTCATGGCTTTTAGCACATCTAGAATAGAAAACACCTGTCAGTCTTTTCTTGTTCTTTTGCACACTAGCTAATGTAATAATTACACTCAAAATAGAACTCTACTAATGTTGAAAAAAGATGCTCATGTTAAATATCAGAACTAAGCTTATTTTAATTTGGTTACCTTGTAGGTGTACATTATAATATAATCTCTGATCACATCATTATAATCCAGTTTTCTGAAGGAACCTGTAACACTTGTGGGAGGGAGACCACACTCTTTGAGTATGCAGCTTTTAAATGTAGTCTTTTAATCTCGCCAGCTGAATCCTTCACTCATTCTGATTCTCATTCCTAGTTACTGTTTAATGGAACATTTGAATTACTGCTTATTCCAGTTCTAGAGGCATATGCAGAATTTCAAAATTGCAACATTTCCAGCCACTCTAGATTAAGTTTCTCTTCATCTGTTTGTTCTTTCAATGTTCCCGTGAGTACTAGAGTAGTAACTTAAATATGACTTATCCTTCAAAAGTAATAGGCAACAACAAAATCTGTAGGAAAAACCAAAACCTACAACTTGTGAAACACACGCTTATCAGACTTTATAAAATGTCATAAATTTTGGAAAAGCTGGATGAAGCATGCAACCTGCAAATTTAGAAGGAGAGTAAATGTGCTGCTCATCTGCTTTAACTTTGAGAGAACCAGTGAAAAAGTCTGAACAAAATCTAGTTTGAACAGGCAAAAACCTCACACATTGTTTATTGCCAGTTTTGTTTTAGAGAATAAATATCTGCATTGCCTTGCTTTCATCCCTTTGAAGCCAGGCAAACATAGTTTTTACCAAAGTTATTCCTTCAAATGCATTGTTAATCTGCCTAATAAACACTTACGTTCCCAGTTAATTGAAGTTACAACCTTTGTTAGAGATGAGAGTTGTCCTTTCACTGAAAGTAATGTACAAGAGGGCAAAGCCCTCAACTTTGGTGTCCTTCAGTGCACGTGTATTCTTTATCCTCCCTTGACTGGTTTCCTGGGACTATCAATTCCCTCAAAGAGAAAAAAGGTGCTCCCAGATAAAGTCTTCACCAAACCTCCCTGCCAACCCACTGCCTATTACCAAATTTGGTACAAACAGGAGGAAAAGCTTCTTAGCTTCTGTAGGAAAGAGAATGAGAATTACTGCCCGGAGTTATAAAGCTTCTTTTTTAATTTCATTGTTTTGCTTCTTTGGGTACCTGTGGACAGAGACATTTCTGTTAGGAATATATGTGACTGAATATAAAATTCAATTTTCACAGGTGATATTTAAATCTGATCATTATTACCAGTTGTGTCAGTAAAATTTAAGTGGTTGGCTATCTATTGAAAAGGAGCACAAAAACATTAGCAATTTAATTCTTGTAAATTGGTTTTAAAAACACTGACTATCTCCTACCTGCTTATCTATATGCTTTCCTCCATATTACTTGGATATACATTGGCAAAAAAAGTAAAAGTGACATATTGATTGTGTGATTGAAAAAGAGTAACTAAAAATACTGAGTAGATGCAAGGAAATATGAAATTTAAAGGAGGGGAAAATCTAATCAAATGCAAACTAAAATATTTGTTTGCATTTGGATATGGCAGGCTATTTTTCCATACATTTTAAGGTTTTCATGCCCTCCTCCTGCCCCCATGCACTTACACAAAGATGTGGTTTCTGGAATAATGTCATGAGTGACTTCAGACTACAGGTCCAACATTTTTTTTCATTGTCTCTTTTGATTGAGTTCAGGCAAACTTCTTTACTCTTTCCAACATGGGAAAAGGTACCTTCCTTACCCTTTCCAACATGTTCTTCCTACAAGCAGGGAGAGTCTCCATTAAAACTGGCTGAGTCCTGTGAATTTATGTGTGAGTTTTAAAGTTTTCTTACAAAAAAATATTTAATCTAATTAGTAACAGAATGACGTTTTGGTTTTGAAATTTGAAAAATTTAAGAAAAGTAAAACTCTATGTTTTCACTTAATCTAAGGTAGTCTTATCTTTTTCATTCTTTTCACAATTTTTTCTATGTGAAGAAAGGTTGATTTTGAGAAGTTGAAGAATCTAAGAAAACTAGAATAGTATGGCTAGGAATTCAAAATAAAATACAGCAGATAAGAAATTCAGTTTAGTCAAACTAAATCAATTTAATCAAATACGACATAGGGAAGAAGGGGAAAACGAAACATGAACACTTTTTAAAACGTGAAATAACAAACAATCTCTGGTTTCAAGTGTTTAATTTCAAGCTTTTTAAAAAAAAACCACAACAAAAAACCAACATATATCTAATTATATCTGTATTTGACTTCACTGTTTTTTGACAAAGCTAAGGACATTTTAAGAGGTACAACTTTCTCATTTGAAAAACTTGATCCAACTCTCACCTGCTGTAGAGTATCAGTGACTTAAGACAGCTACCAGTTCTGTCATAATATCTGGGCACTTCAACAAAGTTTTCACGTTGCTTATTAGAAATGGAGAGTTCATGCAGATTATAAATCTTTGAAAAACATTTCATTTGGGGTTACATGTCTCATTGAAATTTCGCTTCCATGTTTTCAACATGTAGCTTCTGTATTTTAGTTGAACTAAGAGCTATACGTTCACAAACAAGTAGACTGGCATCATAGAACAATATATTGATATTAAGAATAGCTCACACACAAAACCTGTTTCACAGTCGTGCTCCTGGGGCAAAAACTTGTCACATCTTTAAGGGAGATGCATAATGGCTTTGCACTAGGAGGGTGTAACAAATGTTGCCTACTCATTGTCCAATGTAAAGAGAAGAATGCCAAATGGGAAAGGTATAATCCTGGTGGCAGCAATGTATTGCCAGTGGTTCACCCAAATCCTTCGCAGAGTCAGAGGCTGCTTTAGCAAGCTGTGCATCTAGAAAGCTCTTTTTGCTGCAGCAGGTGGGAACAGAGTACGTCTAATTAACTAACAATTTGCTTATCAAAAGCTGTGGTAAGTGAAGTACTATATGATTATATGATAATACATTTGCTTCTCTGTCTGATCTCCGCCTGCTCAGAACAGGATGGTACAGATAAATTATTTTTGTCCATGAATATTCTTAGGGGAGTGAGATATTGCTTACTGAGCTATTTTTCATTTTATTCCTCTAAGCTGCTATTATTTCTTATGGCAAATATTGAACTTTTGCATGCATTGCATGTTAAAAGGAGTTGCCCAAACTGGCAAACTCTTAACATAGTTTTGTGCCATCATATTTTCTCTTGGTTTTAGGCTCCTCTGCAACAGAAACACAAAAAAGCAGTAACAATTCAAACTCCAAAGTCTTCCTATTACTCCTCATATATGTATAAGAGGGTCATGTAGTATGTCCTAATGTGTCTGCTGTAGGTGAAGACTTTTCTATTATTCCCATATAATTTCTCCTGAGAAAAATACCTAGTTTGCTTCTTTTCCTATTTGTTGTGTCACAGACATCCCCAGAAGCGCAGACAGTCCTTGATTCTGTAAGTGATGTTGCAACATCGCTTAAAGTGATTTCTGCATTTAACTCAATTAAGGTCTTGCTGTTATAATCCCTACAGTTATTCCTGAACATCAGATGGTAGAAGCTAGGTTGTGTTAGTTGGGCCTGGCATGGAGTAATGTGACATCTGGCTTGCCAGTGTCAGTGCATCTGAGAGCTCAGGGCAATGAGCAAATAAACTCAGAGCTTATAAGGTTTCTGATGTCTGGGTATGGTTCTGCTCCCCTTGCACTACTGAAATACCACGGTGGGGCTTTATAGCTGCTCTTTCCATTGGTACAGTGTTTTTCGTAGTGCTTGATGAATACGGACACTGTTTAAAGTATTTTGCCTGTTTTATTGGTTGTGTGTGATGTAGAGCAAGTGTTTACATTTGACAGATGTTTTTGATTAGAGGTTTTAGCTTAAAGCTTGTTTAGTATTTAATTAATAAATGTGGTTGAGAAAGGTGCAGTTTTAAACTGGCATAGTGTCCTGCCTGGGACAGAATATAGTTATATATTTGCAAGTGGCATTTGATACAAAATCAGGATGGTAGTTGCTTATGCCCTTCTATCTTCTACCAGAAGATAATTGGTTAATCACACTTTAAATGCCTGGATGGGTCAGTGATTGTTTTATATAATGTAAAGTGATTAAATTTTAGCGTATGGTTAGTATTGCAATCGGATTCCCTGCTGTAAGCTGGAAAGGGAGGAGGAAGGGGGAAGTAGAGAAAGAAGGTGAAAAGGCCAGCAGTGAATATAGAGTGTGGTGAGAGAATTAACTTTTTTCCTTGAACAGCTGAGCATGCATTTTTTGTTAAGTATTAAAGATTTGACAGAAAGCTTATTTTTGCTTATGGGAAGCACAGCTTTCCAAATGCTGGGAGAATGCCTGGATTGACCTCAATCTTTGGGATATCATTACTTTTTCATATGAATCAAAATGCTTAGACAGTTCTTCAGAATGGAATTTGTATAGGCAATGTTCCTTTTGCCTTATGCACTGTAATAAAATATGTTAAAACAATGATGTGGTGGTTAGACTGTCCAGGGCAGAGTGCCGGTACTCTACACACTTTTCCTCTGCCTTAGAAGAAATAATTTAATTTTCTTGAGCTTCTGCATCTATTTCTACAGGACTACAGATGTCCACAGTCCTTTAGGACACTTTAAAAGTGTACTTTTTCTCTATTGACACCTGATGAGAGTTTTGTAAAGGTTAGCAGATCCTTTTGATAGACCTGGCAGAGTATTTTGTGCCCATACTCTGTTTTGTCATCTGTGAGCTGTTACATCAGTGGTAGGGGCTAAGTAAAGCTGATGCATGTTTGAAAGCCGCCATCGTGGCTGGTGCCAGACAGTGAATTATGGGCTTTTTCAAGAGTATCAGTTTCAACAACCTTAACTAAAAATCCAGGCTATTGTGCTGAAAGTCTAATGGGATTGCATTATAATGTTTTGACTGGACGTGCATGATAATACATAATTAGAGTCAAGCAGATTAATTTTATTTCATCTCTCGTATAGTATGTTCCTTTGAGAAGTGTGGTTAAAGTTGTCTGGAAGCAACTAGTAAATTTGGATTGAGATGCTGACTAATTTAATCTAAATAAAATTTGTGGAGAACAGTCTCCTGAAGCTTGAACTAGATGACTTTATAAGCTCCTTCCAGCTTCAGTGATCTTGTGGTTCTGTGACTTGGACAATTGTTTTATTTAATAGCTTGCTTAGATTGGACATCTACAATACTGATGGGTAGAGCACTAGTGAGGAAGGATCAAGGTTTGATTTGTTGCAGTCCATTATGGTTCTAAGATCACATATTCACATGGTGTCTTTCTATGGTGAAGCTTGTGCCAGCTTCTCGGCCGAGGTGTGCACGCACGTTGTGAATGCCAGGAGCAGTAATGGCTGGAGGACATTGCATCTGCATTGCAAGAGGTGTAGTCTAAAAGATGCTCTAGTGCACAACATCCACCAGGGTTTTACCAAGAGGGGAATTTCATGAGGATTATCAGCATTGCACTCAAGTGCATACTGTGAGACTCCAGCTATAACTACTAGAAAAAACTACACCAAAAAGAATCCCCTTGCACCCCAAGTTGCCAATGCAGGTTCAAGTGTAGGCCAAAGATCAGTGCGCTCCTGTATCAAATACAGGTTTGAATCTCTATGTAGGCCCACGTCTTTGATGACAAGTTACAGAATTCTGAGTAAGGTCTGTGCTACTTTCTCTTCTGTACAAAAGTCTTAAGTAGTCTCTCAAAAAACCACAAGAATGAAAATGGTTAGCTGGCACCTGGATGTCAGTTCATGTAGGAACTGCTGGGTCCAACTAAATTTTATTTTATAGCAAGTGAGTCAGTGACAATTTTTTCCCCAGTAAATTGCCAGTCTTCTCCCTCTCTTACTCCTTTTCGCTCTACTTTTCTCAAGTATCCAGTATTCCTTTATGTTCGGAATTTCCTATGAAGGTAAGACATGGGCATGCAAATATCCTGAGATGGATGAGGGAAAGGAGCCATGGTGTCTTTCACTCTGGGTTTAATCCCTGCTAGATGATTCACTGTTTCCTCCTTAGGATCTTTTGTGAAAGTAGCCCTGCATTCTTTTGCCTTAACTACAAGAACCCAAACCAAAACATGTAGTTGACATGCAAATAGGAGATGTCACCAGATTTGTTTTGGCCTTTTTTTACTATCTGTGCTTAGGTTGTCAAACCAAAACTGCTAAATAAATGACTTCTGGAACTAACCACGCTGCAGGTGTTTGTACGATGTACTCTAATAATGCAACTTACTACAGGGCATATAGTAGAGTAGTTGCTCCCAGCTCCTCCACAGTTTGAGGAATGTGAGAAAATTGTGTGCCTTATGGGGTAAAGTCTCCTTGCTACTGCCTGGATTACACTGCTATGCTCAAATCCTTTCCAGCCTGCCTGGTCCTAACCCAGGATTGTTGCTGCTCATTGTTACTTTGTTCTGTATCCCTTTTTCCTTGGACAGCAGATTCCGCCTACTGCCAGCTGTAGTCATGGTGAGACTGAGTTACTAGATCTGCTGCTATTATTTATTTTAATTTTGGGAGAACGGTGGAGAAACATCTGGCTGACTATTGTCTGAGCTGACAAGTTTGGTTGAACGCATTTACTTAGGGCCCCCGGTGCACCTTACTCACAGTGCACTTCCACCTCTCTAAGTAAGGCCAGTGATTGGGAACCACTGGCATTGGCAATATATTTGAATATATATGTCCAGCCTTCTGTATTAATTTATGGTAGTATTCTGTATTATGTACATCTAGTCCCAGCGTAGCTTCAACAAGAAAACTGGTAGACCAAGTAGCACAACAGAGACGTGAAGCTCTGTTAGACTTTGCAGTTGGCTGACTTCTGCAGAGCACAATCTGCTTCAAAGGGTCTATTCTGAGTAAAACTTTGTTAGCAGATGCAGTTCTTACAATTTTGAATTTCATACTGTAAGTCAGTCTAGCTGTAATTTCACGTAGTTTTTTGAGATATAGTTTGAGCATTAGTTGCTCAAATCATAGATTTCTTATTCTGCCTGTAAACGTGTGGTGGTGCATTCCCTCTCCATCTCAGGAACTCCCATCAGGCCATACCATTTGTGTAATGACTTGGGCGGTTAAGTGTCCCTTGACCGTACCAGGAACTCTTGCATGGCTAAGGCAGGGAGCAGCACTGACCGTACCAAGGACTTCTGTCGCCTAGCAGAGGTGCAGATGCAGAACCAGGAACATTAGTCATCTCCTGACAGCCTTGGAGTCCTCTCTTATCTGAATCATACCTTGTGTGAAAATGGTACCAGTGCTAATGGAATTCCAGTAATTTGCTGGTGACTAAAGCCAATCATCTCATGAACCTATAAACAGCAGTACTAAGTGAGGCCCTTTGAGCTCTCCTGGACTGCAGCGGGCTGCAATCAGCACCTCCCTCTGAGGGGGACATTTCTCAGAGCTTGCAAACTCTCCAGTTTGCAAAAATCGGAGGACCGTTGCTGAACGCTGACGACGGGACCTGGGCTGATACCCTTTGCTCCTTGAGGCTCAACCTTTTGCCCGTTGAGAAATGCTGAGACACTTGATGTGAATATTTCACCGAACTCGAGGGGAATTTTTAACAGGTATACCTTTATATCTATATATCTTAGTGTCTGTGTGCATGTGTGTGTGAACTAACCCAGATATCCTACAGCAAGTATAGTACAAATATTGCACGTTCAAATCTATACCTAAGTCACTGTTGTGATTATAGTAAATTATATTCAAACTGTAAATGAACCTCAGACTGCTGCTACACACATAATCCCTTTAGACATCAAACCGTTGCCCAAGTCTGGGACTAGGAGTGGATCCAGCAACACCCAAGCTCCATCAGGAGTTTAGAAAGCAAGGGTGTCTTCTCTGAACCTCGTGACTCAACAGCAGGGTCTTCCCTACCGTTTACATCTCCAATTTCTGTGCAAATCATGAAAAATCAATTCTAACTCGATTTTCCTTTGTATGTTTCTCTCTTACCCTTCAACACCTTGGTCTCTATAAATAATTCTAGTTTGATTCTAACTTAATTTCCTTTGTACGTTTCATCCATGTATTAAGTAATAGAGTGAACCTTGGCACTGAACTTTGTGAAGTCACATTTTTATAAATTCCTGTTAAATCACTTTTGCTAATACCTTTGCCAGTGATTCTTTAAGAGGTGCAAACCACTCACTTTTGTGACAACATGGAATCACGCTTATCAATATACCAATTAATATACACAATTTGGTTTTAAATGTTTAGCTACCATTAGCTATGTCCTTAAAATATATTCTTCAATTCATAAAGGTAAGTATTGTAGAACTAATTCTGTGCTCGCTGTGTGTGTCTCTGATAATGGAGTAAGGGTAGCAGCAATTTTTATCATTGGACAACCTACAGAATAATTAGAAACATCATTCAAGATATGACTTATGAAGGGGACAACTGCCTCAGGCAGATTTTTCACTTGCTCCTGCTTTACGTCTTATTGTTTTGCAATGAGACAATATATAATTAAGAAGAGAATGTGTCCATATACTGTGTTTCATGTATGAGATCTGTCATTACTTAGGTATGATTGTATTATCTTGATTTGTACTGATAGTACATTATGCTAACAGTATTAGAACAGAATGCGAGTAGATGACAGAATGAAATCCTTACCGTGTGCCTGAATTCTGAACTCATGGCAGTAAGTATGTGAATTTAATACGAACTTTGAGTTGCTCATTGATGGAAACTACTCCTGGGGTAATTTCACAGGTGTTCTTTCCTGCTAAAGCTTCACAGAAGATGAGGTTAACCTTCTGCATAGCTGTAGGCTTCATTTAGAGGAAGCACTACGGATGCAGAGCAGCCCCATGTGTGTCAGGGGACATTTCATACTGTCTTGCACAAGACTGGAATTATGGGCAGAAGTATTCATGTTCCCACTTGCTATCTAACCTCATGACCTTCTCTCATCTCCCTTTCTATTGCACCAGAATGGAATCCTTTATGTATTGCTGTGATCTTTCCGTAAATCCAAATTGGTCTCAAAACAACTATCACGAAAACAGGGAGAATGACATATAGCATGTGCAACTGCTACTCAGGAAACAAAAATGTTCTATGTTTTCAGATCTCTGAAGAGTAATAAATGTCACTTGAAACACAGATAATATTTATAGTGACATAAAACCACAGCAAAATGTCCTAAAAAATATATTTGTTTTTAAATTGACACACACTGTATTCTTTTCAGCAAGCAAATACACGTCATTCCTTTCCTCCCCCTCCACTGTGTTTCTGCCTTGCTGCAGCTGTGATTCAAGACACCGCAGTTCTTTTCCCGAGTCAAAAAATATTGTAACAATCATCTGGTTAGAAACAGGATGACCTGAAAGGCACACTCTTAATGCTTACTTCTACCCAAACTTTTGTTTCTTCCTGGTGCCTCGTATGTCAAAATTGCCCTCATTCCAATTCACAAATTTTGCGTGGTAAAATAAACTCACAATCAATTTATATAACAGATATGGACGCCAAGTTTGGATAATTCATCTCTGCTATTTTAGACTTTTTGAATGTTCGTTAGTGACCTGGAAACCTCAGAAAAATAGGGCACTTGATCAATGAGAGCTGAGATAATCATTACTAAGATCTTCAAATAGCTTTTTGTTAATTACTTTCTTGCCAACTGTAGAAAAAGGAAGTTCATTTACACAGAAATGGCAAATAAATAGAAATAATGAAGTTTGCACAAAGCTTGTGAAAGTTATCTAAGCTTTTGCTGAAAAGATTTGAAGGGAGAACATTGTACTACACTGTCTCAATGAGTTCATTAATTCCTAGTGGCCATCTAATACGAATTTGCAGGTGCACACTGAAAGCCGAAAAAAATCTCACTGGTGTTTGCGACAAATGTAGGAGTAGCTACTGTTAGAGAAGAGAAGTTGTTCTCTACTCCATTTAGTCACATTGGGTTTAGGGGTTAAGAATCTGCTCATTTGAAACTGTTAGGCTGAATCAGTTCACATTATCTTCCCAGATACCATTTTTTTCTTTTTTTTTTAAAACAAATGGATTAGAAGACCTTGATATTCTACCTTATGCTAAACTGCACGTTATAATTGTGAGAATAATTGGCTGTATATCCCCACTTTACAGTAGGCATTCAATAGCAGATGGTGCTTTGATGTCTCGTTTTTCAAAAATATAGTAGATTACAGTCACTAGTAAGCTATAGAGTATCATCATAAATAATTGCCACTAAAAGAGTTGGCAAATTAAAACCATATATTATGACATGCATTTCAATAGAATTTGAAATAATTCCTACCTATTCAGAGAGAACTTGTAAAGTGCTGTAGAGTACTTTGAAATATAAGATGTTGCATATTAATAATTACTCTTATAATATTTTTGTCTGCTTATTACTAGACTGTATTTTTCCTGTAACTTGCCTGTCTGATAATCATGTCACACTGCATCTTTATTTCTAGGGCTCTCAGTTGCAGGGTTTAAAAAATTCTTTAAGGTTTATTCATTTGGCTTTGCCTTTAAATTGTATGCTTTTATATTTAATTAAGCTTTTTTGTGGCATCTGCTCCAGAATTGCTATATAAATGTTATGTTTCATACATTTATGAGTTAGAAATATTTTGTTTCAGCAAAACTCAACACGCAGAACTACCAACACCTACACATAACTAGAAGAGCCATAAAATGCCTGAAGTTGAAAGTACATACAATTTGGTTTTAATTGTACGACTTTTCCAGACTTTGTGAAACAAAGTTAGAAAACAGTGGACCTATTTCTTATTAATTATTTCTCATTATGTCACTCGATTTGTTTTAACATTAACATATTAACTATTTGAAGACCTGGTTCATTGTTTCCCTCTGGAACATGTAGAAATATAATTTCCTCCTTCAAGTATGCCAGGATTAAACTTTTTTTTTGCAAATGATAGCGGTTGAATTGTTTGATTTCCAGATGCCTGCATATCATTTATCAGCCCCAGTGACTGAAATGAGGGCTACACCACTGCTTTCTGGGACTTGAAACCTCACAGGCAGCATCAGAACTTGTCCTTATGTGGCAGATTGTGATACCTGACTTCTTTCCCTGATTTTGCTGTGAAGTTCTGGACAGATGTTGACAACCATGAAGACACCCAATACTTTTTACTGTATTGTCCTGTATAATCTGGATTTAACATGCCTAACACTTCTCATGTCAACATCAGCTGCTATACCCAAACAGTAAGAAAATCAGATAATAGAATGTGAACACTTAATAGACTATTGTGTTTGACATGGGTCTTCAGCTCACTTCTGGCTGTTCACTTGCTTTAGAAGACTCTCAATGTTATCATACATGGAGGATCACACCTGTAGTCTCTGACAGCACCTTCTCCCGACTGCTAACGTACAGTTTCCAGACATAATACAGCTGAAGTTTTTATGTGTGTCAATCACTTGCTATAATGACAATTGCTTATGAATAGTTTTAAAGAGACTTCAGTGCTGTATTTGACCAAAGATCAGAAAGACAGATACAGGAATGGTTTAATTCTCCTCTACCAAAAAAAGCTTGTACTTAATTTTCCTTTTTAATGTAAGATATATTTGAATTTTCTAATCATTGCTTAACTTATTGGCAGACAGAGTTTTATCTTCAGGATTCCCTAGTTTTACATTCATGCTATCATACTGAACACAACAAATGTTCTAATTTTTATGGTTGACATTCAATATTTATTTGCAAAAGCTTCTTATAGACCAAGAATTAGAATACTGCATAAAGCATACTGCCACAGATCAAAAAGGATTCTATCTGTGAAGCCCTCAATTGTCTCTGGCAAATATAAAGGCATGCCTAGGGAGAAATGCAAGAACTGGGCAAGCATAGCAGCTGCATGTATAATGTGTGCATTCATTAAACACCTGCATTTATTCCATTAAATTGTCCCGTGTCCCCCTGAATCCATGTAAATGCTTAGCAACCTCAGCATGCTTTGGCATAGAGTTCTAAAGTTCAGCCTTCAATTGCGTGATAAGTCACGTCCTTTTGTGTCTTTTGGAACTGTCTTCCACTAGCCTCGACTGATACCTTCGAGTTCTTGCACTGCAAAAGGTGATTCTCATTTCATTCTTATCTATTCCTTCCATGCCCTTTATTCTATATAAATCTTTAGTATATCTTATCCTCAGTCTACTCTTTTCTGAACTGCATAATCCTAGCTAGTTCAGCCATTAATTCCATGGAAGTCATGTACTTCCATAATAACCAGTATGACTAAATTTACTTTGTTAATTTACAAACAAAATAAATTCTTATTTTTATTATTATAAAATAAACTCCTTATTTTTTATTCTTATAAGAAAGGGATGCCATTAAAGAGAAAAGGGGTTGAAATACAATCAAGAAATGATTCCTGGGAAAGGAAACAAAACCCAGAGTTAAAATCCATCCATGTGCCTCATCTAACAATAACGGAGTCTTAAGTCTTAATCTGTCTTTTAATTTAATATTTAAGGATTCAATGTAATTATTTTAATATGTTCATATTCATTATATCACGGAATGTACTGAACCATGGCACAACCTTCTTTCCACAGAGGCTCTTTGGGTACTTTTTATTGTGCATAAAGAAATTTTGCTAGCATAGTACACTGTTTAGGAGCACACAGCAATCATTTATTTATTAATATGCATAGGGAGTAGTTAGTAATAACACTCTACCAGGTTAAACATTTGCATGCTCGTAATGCAGGCATGTCATAAGTCTCTGCTGGTAAGGCAGTCATCAGACAGGAGGTGAAGGGGTGTTCTCTGTTGCTCACAGTTTTGCTGCATCCACCTGAACATTTTTCTTCCTAGGCTTTTATATCATTTCATAATGATGCTTTTCTCTCAAGTCCTTGAGTTACTAACTATTGCCATTTTTGCTTCTGTCTTTGTTCTTTCTTACCTTGCATAGAATTAGCTTTTTTCCCCCTCTTACAGCTTAATGAGCCAAGGTCAGAAAGCTGTGTTTTAAAAAAGAACAGGGTTTGGGTCAAACACAGCTGAATATCCAAGCTGAGTTATAGCAGCAGCATCTCTCAATGATCAAAACTTTGAGGCCTGTAGATCCAGCACTAAGTATGAGGAAATGCCCTCCTCCAGAATCTGTAGCGCTACTCAGGTCTGAGAATGCTTGAGGTAAAATCCAATTCTCTCACTCTGTCTCCTTTGCTGTAATTGTAATTTATGCACTAAAGAAGCTTCTGCATTACTTCATTGTAGTTTTGCTGTACAAGTAGAGTCTATTACGTGCATATGTCAAGAGTGGAAACATCTCTAATAAGAATTATGCTTAATTGCAAATATACAAATATGACATACATATGATTGAATAATAAGCTACCTGGAAGGGAAGTAGCTATATTTGCATCACAAAAAAAAAAAAGGAAAATGACTGGAGTTTAGAGCTTACTATAATTTGAGAAGAGCCATCTAGACAGAAACATTTTTCTAAAATGGACCATTTCATTATTTAGCAAACATTTTTCAGTATGACAATAGCAATCAGACTTTGCAGAACAATGTCTGTACACTCAGCTTCTAAGTTTTTTTGTGCTGATTGCCCCTTCAAATCTGTGTATGTCTGGAAAGAAGTTTAAGTGCTGGAAGGTTTGACAGCAGACTATTTGGCCTTGGGCTTATATTTTCTAGAAACAGAGACAGCTTGGGTTTTAGGCAGAAGTTATATTATTTTAGCTTTTGTTCTGCCTTGGTTTTGGTAAAGTTGCCATTTGAATTAACAGCCCTCCTTTTTCTTTATAAATGACCTATTTAAAAGAAGCAGGAAGTTATTCTAACAGGGAGCGTAAAGCCTCTTAGCTGAGGTTAGACTTTTGAACCTTGAATATTCATCACATACAATGTACTACATTTTGGGTTGACATCATTACGTTTACTGTGCATTAAAAATAGAACAATAATGGTTAAGCAAAAAATCTGAGGTTTTAAATATAAAATACATTTTTATTAGTAAAGTATCAACTGATCCACAGGCTCACATAATAAGCAGTGCTTGCCTACCCTTGCTTGCCAGTATGAAGTGCTGTAGTAATGTGTATTCTAAATGTTAGACATTCTTATGCAAATAGTAAATCCCTAAAAATAATATAAGGACTGTAATTCTAAATGACAGATTCTTTGCATAAACTATTCTCAAATGTTCTAAGTAGACAAGTCGCTGGTCAAATTAATTTACCTTTTACATGTGGCTTATAAGCCCTAGAACAGACCGCTGCTTGTTAATTTGTATGATCTTCTATTGCAAATTGTCATCAGTAATGATTTCCCTCCATAGTGTTCCTCCTGGATATCTGATACATTTATACTGAACCTATTACTATGTTTCAGGTTAATATCAGGACACTTAAGAGATCAAAGAGCTTTGCAAGCCTTTTCTCCAGTCATGACATCAACAGTTACTTCCTCATTTTGTACCACCGTAATTTATTTTCATGTCTTCAACTGTGGTAAAACTTTGCATAAACAAGGTAACTAGAACTATATGAATAGTGACAAATTGACATCAACAAACTTATTTAAAGGGAAATTGTTACTCTGATCTGTGTAATTATGTATCCCTGCATACTTTCAAAAACAAATTCAATGTATGTAAAATATCCTACTGGCTACTTTCTTCCTTATGTTGCTGTATTACACCTTTTTTTGGTCTACTCCTTCTGAAAAATGAGTGAATAAATTATTGACAATAATAATACTTGCTAGATATTTCTAAGTTCTGAACAATTTCTTCCTCAAAAAAAAAAAAAAAAAAAAGAGGATTTGAGATTTTCATAGCAATTTCTTTTAATTCTTTGCTCTAGCTGTGGTAGGAATGGGGACACAAAACAGAATGCACCCAAACTTCTTGTAACTCTGTAGAAAGTCTGCTTCCAAAGAACATGCTTTTGTGATGTGAACAAGATATGTCTTGTATATTTAATTCTGTAAAGTGTTGTCCTTCGTAAGGCCTCCTCATTTTGATCAGATAAAACTATGAAGTAAGCTTTTGTGATCATTCTACATTTCAATATAAGAAAATAGTTTCCAGAGGTTTCTTTAAAAAGAAGAAATTTTTGGTCTGCCTTAAGTAGGTATTTTGCATAAGCACTGTTTTTCTCCTCCTTGGAAAATACTTATTTATTGAAGGTGCTTATTTTTACAAAATTTGCAGCAATCTCTACTGGCACTAAGTAGTTTTCCAGCTTTGCTCTCCAAAACTGACATCCTCTTTTGTCCTCAGGATGAGGGCCATTTTCTCAACAGGTGTATTAATGCTTGGTGAATGTCAAAAGATGCCTAATGAGAAATCGCATGTTTGAGAAGGGATGTCATATTTCCAAGCATGATTGAAAGCCCCCTCCACTTTGTCCCTCATATCTTATTTCCCTGCCACTCTCACAGCTTCGTGTTAGTCACACACTGCTTGACACAACCATATTCATCAAACAGACAATTTTAAGCTATTATCCAGCAGTTTACATTGTCCAAACTTGTCATAAACTTCACAGATATTTTTCCAGCTTCTCACAATAATGAAACAAATAGTAGCAAGGCTTACTGGGACTATAGCTATAGAAAGAAATCTTGCATACTCAGTGAGAAAGGTCAGAGGGTTACAGCTAACTGTTGTAGGAGCAGAGCCTGAATATTTGAAGTTACAGAGAGGTTGTAGCACCAGTTCTCACCAATCCTTTCTCGCTACACTTTCCCTGTCCATCCCCTGTCCATCCTCTGTCCCCCTTGCAACATCCTCAATCCCAGTATAAGTACTGCCCTCCAGTAGGTGAGGCAGAGGTGAGCAGGCACGACTTGACTCAACCTTTGCTGTTTCTGACACACAGCCACCGTCACTACTGTCCCTTCCTTTCCCTTGGTTTTAAAGCCACCACTCACCCTACCGATCCTGTGGTTAGCATCTGGCAGGTGCTACCCCTGCCACAAAACATTTTCCAAGCAGCAGCAGGTCCTGGAGTCCCTCACCGCCTGGGTTGAATGGTTTGCTGGTGGTAGCAGTGAAGGTGGCATTAGCTTGTCCTATCCTATGTTTTGTACAGAGACCGAGGCGTGGGTACACTCTGACAATTACTGCTAAAGCAAGTTCTCTATCCTAAAGCAAGTCTTCCCCACAAAAGATGGTGCTGAGCCATCATGTCTAGAATCAGAGCTAACGTATTGATTATATTGGCAGCTATACACTTTATCTTTCTCCAGTGCTGGTCAGCAATTGCAGTAGGCATTTCATTGAAAAATTCCCTGCTTTCAGGTAGAAAAGTTGGAGGAAATCTTGGACAGGAACTACTTCAGATTATATATAGGTAAAGAGCTACTTTGTACACACTGAAGTTATTGCTGCCAACTTTACTTATAGCTAAAGTTTCTTAAAAACAGGTAGACATTTCATTTAATGATGACAGCCCAAAATACACCCACTGGTTACCTATAAAGTTCAATTCATATTATAACCTGTTTACTTTGCAATGTATACGAAATCAAGAACAAGCTGCTGGCTCACTGGACACTTTCGTAGAGGACATCAAAGGACCAGTGCACCTGAAGCTCCTTCAGAAGAGCTCCTTTTTGATGTTATAGGACTAGAATATAATAAAGCACCTTCTGCTTGTAGACTTGTCCTTTAGTATGTGATATACCTTGGTTCAAGTTACCAACTACTTTCTACAGAATGTTTGAGGTTGAAATAGAAACTTTGTGATGATATCCCAGGATGAACTTTTACTTTGAAGGACAGAGGGCCCAATCTGCACAAGTGGGAAGAGTGATTATGATTCATTTCAATGCCAGCTGATGATAAAGTGCTTGGAAGAAGTAGGAGATGACCTTATTCAGAAGACAGTAGTAAAAGGTGTATTCCCAGACTACTAAATTTAATTCTAATACACCAGATTGTAATGGGCTTGTCATTATTCAATCTTAATTTTTTTGATCAAATTGTTACTAGCTATTAAAATTCAGATATTTTTCATCCTGCTTTTTGGGATTCTGCAGTGAGCATGCAGAAGATGGCATGAACATTCAGAGTTTACTTCCATGTTATGCTTTGTATTTGTTTTAATATTACCAGTACAGAATCTCACAGCTTTTTCTTTAGGTGTAATGCTAGATACAAAATTGAGTAGACTTACATGGTCTGGTATATATGTGAGTGAGACTTTTTTTTTTGCTGAAGAAATGAGTGAAGTCCATTATCTCTGTGTTACCTTATTCTACACTACTGATTCTTATATTTATTTTCCAGTTGCATAGAGATGAGATACCAAGATTGACTGCTTCACTTTAAGTCATTCAGCAAATCTGCAGCAGAGTGGAAAACAGAGTCCAACAGCCCTCTTCTCTAACTGCTAGATAAAATGAATTGACCTAATGTAGGGCTTATGACTAAACAACTGGAGAGTCTCCCTTTCTTGTTTCTGAGGGAATTATAGTGGCAAATGAAACAGAAGAATGCCCCAAAGAATTTGAGCCCATTCTTGCTGATTGTTTTCTAGCCACCTATTAATTTTCATATTGTAAAAATGGGCATAAATAATGTAATTAAAAATAATGGTATGTTAATCTTCTATCCCTAAGCTTCCATTTAATTGCTCAAAGGGTGATGCATTTGGATCTGATACTTATTTACTAGGGATGACTGCTTAGCCACTTACCATATTAATATTGACAGATGTCCCAGAGAGATAATAAATGAAAGCATATCAGTAGTTTGCAGTCATTTAATGTTAGCACATAATGCTGCTTAATACATGTTGACTTCCACATTTAGCTTCTCTGGTGAACAGAAGAACAGCATGAGAGACTTTTCCAGAGTTATTTTCATCAAATAAATGTAAAATGACATGGAAATAAACTTGCTCTCTAAAATGACAAATTTAATGTTTTATTCCTCTAATGGGGGAAAAAAAATTACAATATTAAAGGCTAGTTTTTCAGGTGCATTTATAAAATAGATGACTCTTGTTTTGGAAAAACTTTTGAACACTAATTATGATAGGAATTCTCCTCCCACAGGCTGTATAAAAATTCAGAAAATTAGGGGGACACAAGTTTTTCAACAAAGTTTTCCTCCTAAAACTTCATGGGGGAAAGGGAGAAACAAAGACTGATAAACTCATTCATTCCACCCCTACAGGGAGTGCTGTACTCTTCCATGACATATTCTCAAACTTTTCCTGGTCTAATTATTAAAATATTGAGTGATTAATCTCTACAACTACCCTTGACTGGTTCTCTCACTCTCAAATGTGTGAAGAATTTTCAATACTTATGTTTGAAGGTCAAGGAAATGCAAATACTAGTAGTAGTAGTAAAAAAAATTAAAGGAGTGAATGTTTAATGATTTTTTGAGGATTGTGAAACAGTATTAAAACATATATTGTAAGGTGCATGTTTCTGCCACACAGTATGAATATGTAAGTATAATACTTGTCTTAACACGCACCATTGGCAACCCTTCTCATGTAGTAATAGCTAAATTAAAATTAAGTATTCTGAAAGGTGTCCAGGAACTTGATATTTATATGACTCTTCTTTGATTACTATCAAATTTGAAAAATGTAACTAACAATGTTTAGAGAAATTGTCTTGTTGCCTGATTGGTGGTGTTCCTGATACACCTTTATTGCAGGGCGTGTCAAGGTTTTTTTTTTTTATCTTTTCTTAGCCAGGGAATACAGAAAAATATTAAATATATACATGTATCAGTAAACACACAGAAAAAATAACTCTTTATCCAATGGTAGTGATAATAGTTGACTTCATTATTCAGAATTAGGGAGTGGATTTGCTTTTGCTTTCTTAACACATATACCTGTTTTGTTTCATATCATCCCTAGTTTGGCCAACGTACTTCCATTGCCTTTTAGAAGGCCATAGACTGTTTCAGTAGGTAGATGCTACTCTGGTTAACTGTATCTTCCTTACAAATTAAAGAATCACCATAGCTGGATAGTAAATAGTAGTCTGGTTTTATTCACAACAGGTCTGCATCTGTTGTTACAAAATCAACAGTGACTCAGGAGCAGCCATAAATCACTGCCATTCTCTGGGGTAAATCTGCATCAAATGACAAAATATACTGAACAACGTATCAAACTGTGAATGAGCAGCATGGGGTAAATGCACTGAAGAAGTTGTCTGTAGAGGAAATGGCAAGAAGGGCTGGTTCGGAATAGGTCAATATGTGAACAAATTATTCTGCAAATGGAGCCTTTTGGTTTTTTTGTACATCAAGCACCAGAGTGGATTGGAGCCCTAACCCAGCGAGCGCAGACAGGAGTACGGACTGGGAGAATTCAGTAACAGTGAGGAAGAGCTTGACGGTTTCTTATTGGACAAGAGCAATATCTGTAAAATAATCACAGATTTTATTCACTAGTTCAAAATATAATCTGATTTAAACCAATCCCAGAAGAAAACCTCTGTGAGTGACTGTTCCTTAAGTCAGAATGACTGGGAAATAGCTATGTGCCGCAAGCTAAGTGTTGTTTTCCCATGTAAGCCCCTTATGTCTGTCAATACTTTTGAGCACCTTTGTTTATCAGGAACAAGAGAAAGAAATGACAATTTTAGAGACAAGATATGAACACAGACATCCTCAGAACACCCTGTTGTTATCCTCCAGCTAAGAAAATAAGTTCTGATAGAAAAATTAAAAAAAAAAACGCAGAGGGAGGAACTTCTTTAAATGCTCTCTTCCTGCTGAGAGAATTCAAGGTAGCTGACTTTCTCATGAAGATAAAGAGGTCTCCCAGGGATTAGGGTGCACCTCAGAGAGACACTTAGGTGTGCTTATAGCAGTACTGATCACTAGGGATGCTGTTAGCTGGGTGGCAGTTTTAGAATCACAAGAATCTTGATTTCTCTGTAGAAACCAGTATTTTTAACAAGATAGCCTTCCATTTTATGCTGTGGTAAAGGAACATATTGGTACAAACTGTATACAGAGCTAAAAGAAAAAACCTGTGTAAACTAAGATCTATACTTAGGGTTCTCATGATTGAATTCTCTATAACTTATTCTGTATCCAAGAATAGGCCAATAGACTGTGAACATAGTGATTAAAAAATGAAGACAATTTATAATTAAAGGTATCAGCATGTACAATCAATTTTGTCTTTTCCACTTCTTCTGTCAAGCTGTTCAGCCTAGGGATTCTGTATTCACCACCACCCATGGATAACTGCACATTTTGGAAAAAGTCCAATTTTTTTTTGTTTGTTTGTTTGTTTGTTTTGTTATGGTGTGATGGTTACATCATTTAGTGAGCTGTAGAAAGACTTGCATTTTTAACATGATTGGCAGACAGCCCTGAAAGCCTCAGCCACTGATCTTTGCTCAATGAATGTTGCAGTCTCCTAAACGAAGTGTCTGGGTAAGACTGAGTTCAAATAGTAACAGCCAGATTTACTTCCTGCTTAAAGAAGAGGAACTAAAAAGATGGAATGGTGGGATAAAGTTGGTTTTACATTTATTCCTGATATTTTGTTCATATTTGGAGACCAAATATGTCTGGTTTAAGGTTTTACGTTGGATAGCTTTCTGAGAATACACAGAAACATAGGAAATGCTTGAATGTGGTGTTCCTCCTGTAAGTAACTAATAAACTTAACAGAAGTGATTCTAAGTTTGGGAACAAAATAGCCATAAACTCTGGGAAAATGGCTACTGATTGACAATAAAAGTATTAACTTAAGCTGCCCTTTGTGTCAATTATTCTTTGAGAAGGAAAACTAATCTCAGTCAGCGACGGCCAAGTACTTTTTTGAAAGAGAAGGCTTTAAGTATGTTTTTCATGCAAGGTATGGAAGTGACTGATGCTTGCAGGTGTATCGCATTAAACTAGATGAATATCAATGCAAACAATTTTGTAAGATTATTACTATTTTACAAAATCGAGTTTCAGCTCCTTTTTCACTTTTCTTCCCCACTTTGAACAGGAAATGGCAAGATTAAGGCAGAAATATTTAAATTTCCTCAAGTGTAATATATGACTGTGACAATCCTACTGAAGATTAACTTCTCTTTCAATGTTCCTCAGTGCCAGTCATGGAGAAACACTTGATCAGAAGTGCCACAGTATTTTTTTAAAGAAGCTGGAATGTTCTGATCATGTTAAATCTGGTCAGGTTGGTAAGAACAGACTCGATTTGAAGATACCTCCTCTGCTCATTTGTGTTTTCTCATAATTTAATATTGACTTTTAAAAGGTTTAATTTCCACAGTTACTTCACCCTGTTGTACCAGAGCATGATTATCCATATAATGGGAAGGAATGAGGAGAAGGTAAGTAAAATAGTACATAGGCAACCAATACCTCCCTTCATATTACATGATTCTTTTCTTTTTTCTTTTTTTTTTTTTAACAGAGGAGACATTGACAGATTCCTGATTCTTAACATTTCATATGGGTAAGGAGCAAATCCTCACTGTCAGAAAACCAGTAGGAAAAAGTAAGTTGAATGTAGTTCTATAGAATTCTTTAAAGCCCCAAAGGCAGGAATGTAATGATTTTTTTTTTTTAAATATACAATTTACTGACACTAAATAGCCAGGTTAAAAAAAAAGAAACTAAAGGGTTCGATAAGGCCTAAAGCATCTGTTTAAAGCTCTGGCTGCAGTTCAGTAAAGCATCTGAATGTGTGCCTAACTATTTATTTTCAATTTTTGTTCTGCCTTGGTTGAGGCATATTTAGTTTGAATTGTGAGATGTGTTGCTTGCTGGATGATTAAGCTCAGTAAGGAAGAAAGAGCATGAAGATTACAAATTGCACCTAGCGTAAAAAGAAGCTGAAAGTACTTGTAAAGAAAACTCTGACTTTTAATATATATATATAACTCGCAGTGTTAAATCTTCTAGCTTTGTTCATGACTATTGGAAGTACTAATTAGTAACATATATCCCAAGGACTTGGTTATCACTCTTTACCCTAGTAGTTTGTTTATCAGATATAGCAAAGAGGTTGTGCTTGTTGCTTTTGTAGAAAATCTCATCATGACATAGAAAAAAACCAACACGAGTGTATGTTTGTGGCCCTGACAAAATATCTGAGGCTACACTATCGGAGTAAATAGTTATTATTAACACCATTTTTCTTCAAACAAGAAAATTATGCTTCAATAAATCAATAGTTAGTTTAGAAGGAGAATTTTGACATTGTCTGTCCTGTTTCACAACTTCAAAATTTTCTTTAGTCAGCTGAACCTTTACCTTTGCTAATTTTTGTCTGTAACCACTGACAATCTTCCTAGCATGCACATTCCCTTGAATATGCTGCTGTTGAACTAGCTTCACCTACATTTGTGTCCCTGCTGTGTCCTTTTGCTACAGACAGTCAAGAAAAGTTTTGGAGGTTAGCTGAGTTCTGCTTTACCAATACTATACTTGTATGTCTCTGCTTAAAATTTCTTCTGTATGTGTGAAACTTCATTTAATTTGGTTAGCTTCTGGACTAGGAGTTAACCTCATGTTTGATGATCATTTTGATAATTCTAATGCTGCCATTTGTTCTCATTTTATGTCACAGAGTAATATTGTTGAAAGTGTGTCTTCAGTTTATTCATGTTTAAACACCTACCTGCCTGTCTGGGGTCTAGCTAGTAAACCTTAGAGGTCAGTTAGTCAAGTAATTTACAACAACAGTTTATTTTTAATTTGAATCTTCTCTTTTTGTAGCAGGCTCCACATTCATCTGCTGTCATCTGTAAACCCTAATGTTCAAAACTGGCCAGAGGCTTCCCTTGGCTGGTGAAATGTACTTTCCTAGAAATATGGTTCTTTGTTAGCAATGAAACTTTTGGAGATGTAACTCAGGAATGAAACAGATCTTTATCCAGAAAGATACAATTTGTCCCTGAAGACTTGGACTAGTACTTCTTCAGGGGCACTATTTCTGTCAAAAGAACCTTCACTGTGGCTTAGTAATCTGATCTTGGTCTTCCCTGAAATTTTCTTTCACCTCTGAGGAGGGATGGACTTCCCAGCAGCTGATTTCATTTACATGAGGGCTTATGTGAGTCAGTGAGGCAGCTGAGCCAGTATTTTTGTCTCTTACAAAGGGTAAAAAGAAAAAAAAGAAAAATGTATATTTTAGCAGTAGAACAGTCAATGACTGCAGGTCATGTCCTCTACTTGTGTTTTCTTGATCATTCTCTCTCTGGATAACCATCTTGGACCATATCAACCTGACTCTACTATGCAGCTCTAAAAGGGCCAGTATATACTCCCTATAGCTGTTTCCTAGGGAAAACTTACAGCTTCCTAGCATTACCTCTGCCTCTCCTTGCTTAAGGTTATTAGGTTTTGGTTGTGTTTTTTTGTATAGCTGGTTTTTAAAGTGAATAGTCTGACAAAAAATTTCAAGTCAAGAAAACAATTTCAAAGTAAATCTGGTTAATGGTACTAATTGAAGAGAAACAAACACAATTACATCCAAATACTTCCTTTTGATACTGACAAACAATGTTCCAATAAAAACTTTCCCATGAAAGTTTAGTGACATGTTTTGGGACATAAATATTTTGGGAAATTTGAAATACATGATTTTATTGTTTCAGTAAACTCAGTGGTTCTTTTGTTTCCCATAAAATAAACCCCACCTTTACTGCTAGATGCCCTCTGTCTCTTTCCCTTCTGCTTTCCCAGTTGCTTTCCAAGTGATTTTTTTAATTGATAGAAAGTGATATTACAGCTGATACTACAAATAGCACTAATGGATTAGAAAGCTAATTGGATATCACAGGGAAAAAAACAGTAGCTGTCCATGTTATGGGTATATTAAGTGAATGTAATTTCTTAATCCAAAATTCCTAAATATGTAGCCCAAAGCTCACATCAGTCAACTCCACGCTTCTCCGTATTTTCCTGTTAAGACACTTGAAACTTTTACGTGTATTTAATTTTTCTGAACAGAAGGAGTTAAATTCTGCCTAAGAAAGACTGAGAAAGCAAGCAGAAAACCTCCTGGTGTTACAGTTACATGAAGTGTGTGCGGTGTAGCGAGAAACTGAGCATATTAAATGAACAGAAATGACTCTTCTATTGTAAAGATGTACTGTATTAAATACAGGCAATTTCATTCAAACAGCTTCATTCCATTGCTTAGGCTTAAATCTGTAGTGGATTAAATGGAAACATTCAAGGTTCTCAAGTCTCAGTTGTTTTACATGTAATGTTGTCATGGAAAACAAATAACAGGAGACTCACACCGGGAGAAATCAGAGTTTGTAAGCTGTAGCTTTCAGGCTGCATGACTACATTTCTTTTTGAAGTCTGTGTTGCTTTGGGGCACAAGACTTGTGATCCTCTTACTTTCAGGACACTTGTTTGAGCTTACACCATCACTTGAATTTGGACTTTTCATATGGCTGATCAGGAAAATTCAAACGAATCAGTAAAAAGAATATGACTTTATCCCTGAAAAAAATATCCAGACATTCCTGAGAATTTTTTTCCAGTGTACCATATACAATTTTGCTGGCTAATGATGGATAACTGTTCAAGTTTATAAAAGCAGATTTAATTAAAAAAAAGTAATGCTTATGCACTGTTGTATTCAAGAAACAGAAACGTAGACATTGTGTCACAGGGCATGAAGTGGCAAGGAAAATATCTTGATGATTTATTAAAAAAAGATAGGAATGGAATAGCCTCATTGCTTTATAATGCATTGATGGAGCACTGGTCTTTGTTATTCTATTCACAGAGCTTCCATTAGCAGTTTTACCTTCTTGCAGCAAAAAATAGTCTGAGTATCTGTTGGATAATATGGAATGTAGGATATGTGGCATATACTCTCAAGGAAGTTATATTTTATGGCATGAAAACTTTATCCTATTAAGTGCAGCAGCACTTGTGACTTGCCTGTTGATGCTAAGCACTATAAAATCGATTTTTGTAGCATGTGTTAGCAATTAGATCTCATTTTCATATTGCCTTTAACAAAAAATTAAGGCTTTACTCTGTGTACAGTAACATGTTTTAATGGACAATAATTCCTCTGTGTTCATTAACTGAAGACATCAATTCAAGGATTTAACCAGACTTGCTCTGAGAAAACAAAACTATCTAAGATGCAACTAAGCATATTTGTAAAATTATTTTTCAAAAAAATAACAAGACAAAAAAAGGAATCAACATCCCCTCTAAATTATTTTATACTTTTTTCTACAATTTCAAACACCTTGAAAATGATTCATAAAAGCCAATTAAAAGCTGTCCTGTTGGCTCAGCAGGAGGGATTCATATAGCCCTTCAGCACAGTCCCCACTGAGGTATGATGAAATGGGGTGGAGGTAATGAAACAGTGAGTTTCTAGACTTAAAAGCGACAAAGTATCTAGTTACTCCTCACAGCAACTGAAGGGGAAAAAATCAATTATAATGTCTCTGCATCTAAAAATACAACTCATGCCTCTGTGTGGTGCATGATCATCAGAGCTGAGCAGATGAGAGAGCAAAGAGGGAATGGGAGACTGAGGAAGTGATCACCAGAGGATGCATTAGAAATTCAGCAATCTGAAAGCAATTTCAGTTAGAAAGGAAGAAAGAAAACATTTTTGATGTTAATCCATTCACGCTTCACCATTTGACTTGCAGTCAGGTCCACCCGCTTTATAGTTTACTTACTGAGAGCAGGTAAAAATTTTTATGGTTGATTCTGACATCTCATCATGCTGAAGCAAACCAGAAATTAATCCAATAAAATCAGCCCAGAAGTATTTATAAAAGATTAGAGTAAAAATCAGACCCCTTATACTCAGTGGTATTTCTGTGACATAAACCTGTAGGATTTATGGCTATTTCTTTCAGACACCCATCAATTCTTCCGACAGAACTCATAAATGTCATTCAGAGCAGTTCCTTAAGTAACTGCAAGCAGTTTTATTCTTGGCTACTTCCTCTTGTAAGAGGGGAGTGTCCTGGGTTCAGCTGGGATAGAGTTAATTCTCACAGGAACCTGGGAGGGGGCACA
>NW_010972574.1:1281392-1281643 GCF_000737465.1 Haliaeetus leucocephalus
ACAGATCTGGCCAGAGCATGTTAAAACAAATTTGTTATACACATTTCTTATATTAGTTAAATAGATGCTGGTTACAATGTTGGTTCATTTGTTCACATGGTGGCATTATGTAAGTTCTTATATGCTCTATGTATTCCCTGCGGTTACGCTTATCACCTCTGGGAGGGGGATCAGGATTATCATTTTGCTATACTGGGTAATGTCGACTTATGAAATGATTACATCACTGGTCATGAGGTTAAGCTGGTATC
>NW_010972574.1:1282099-1283409 GCF_000737465.1 Haliaeetus leucocephalus
ACTGTGCTGGGCCCTGGCCAGTATCTACCAAACCCTGCTTGATATTAGGCAGCACCCTCAGGGGGAAGAGAGGGAAAACAGAGCGACAGGCACCGTGGCTACCCCAACCCTGGTGACAGGCACTGCAGCTAAACCAGAGAACCAACCTGTGCCAGTATCAGTCGCCCCTGTACAGAAGAAGAAACACACAAAGAAATCAGCTTGCTTAGAGGGAAATGAAAGTGAACCAGGGTCATCATGAGAACAGGAGGAAGAGGCAGAATCTGAAATAATCACCCAATATCTATCCCTGAGTGAGCTGCATGACATGCGAAAAGATTTTGGCCACCACCCAGGTGAGCACATTGTTACCTGGCTGCTCAAATGCTGGGATAATGGGGCCAGTAGTTTGGAATTAGAGGGTAGGGAAGCCAAGCAGTTGGGATCCCTGTCTAAGGAAGGGGGCATTGACAAGGCGATTGGGAGAAAAACACAAGTCCTCAGCCTCTGGAGGCAACTTCTGCCAGGTAGGAGGAAAGATACCCCTTCAAGGATGAAGTTACATGTCACCAAGGCAAGTGGACCACCATGGAGAGAGGTATCCAGTACCTGAGGGAATTAGCCATGCTGGAGGTGATCTATAATGATCTGGAAAATGGTCAGTCACCCACAGATCCAGACGAAGTCCAATGCACACAACCCATGTGGCGGAAGTTTCTACAAAGTGCACCACCAACCTATGCCAACTCATTGGCAGTAATGTCCTGGAAAGAAGGCTATGGACAAACGGTGGATGAACTGGCTGTCCAACTCTGGCAATACGAAGGAAGTCTCTCTTCCTCCCTACGGGCCTGTGTCTCAGCTGTAGAGGAATTGTCCCGAGAGTTCCAGCAATTCAAAGTGGATATGTCCTCCTCCTCACCTGTACAGGCCCGCATCACAGTTATTGGGAGTAAGCATTCCTCTGCCCAAGAGAAAGGAGAGAGAAAGTACACATGACGGGCTAACCTGTGGTTTTACCTGCGTGACCATGGAGAGGACATGAGGAAGTGGGATGGAGAACCTACCTCAGTCCTAGATGCACAGGTACGGGAATTGCGAGAAAAAGCAATCAGAAAAGAGGATTCCTCTTGGAAAAATCCGCTCCAGTTTCCCACGAGCAGTCCCCCAGACGGAGTAGAAGGGCTGATCTCATTTCTGATCCTCTTGAAGGGACTTCTGATTTACGTTTGTGAAAAGTGAGTAACGGATACTCTAACCAGGATTAGAGGGGCCCTGCCTGCAGCCAGGTGGAGGAAAGGGACAACCGGGTCTACCGGACGGTGTGGATT
>NW_010972574.1:1283419-1284249 GCF_000737465.1 Haliaeetus leucocephalus
TGGTGCACAATGTACCTGAATGCCATCAAGTTATAAAGGGGTAGAACCCATCTGTATCTCTGGTGTGACAGGGGGATCCCAAGAGCTAACCATATTGGAAGCTGGAATGAGTCTAACTGGGAATGAGTGGCATAAACACCCCATTGTGACTGGCCCAGAGGCCCCGTGCATCCTTGGCATAGACTGCCTCAGGAGGGGGTATTTCAAGGAGCCAAAGAGGTACCGTTGGGCCTTTGGTATAGCTGCATTGGAGATGGAGGAAATTGAACAGCTGTCTACCGTGACTGGTCTCTCTGAGGACCCTTCGGTTGTGGGGTTGCTGAGGGCTGAAGAACAACAGATGCCAATTGCTACCACGACGGTGCACCGGCGGCAATATCACACCAACTGAGACTCCCTGATTCCCATCCATAAGCTGATTTGCTGATTGGAGAGCCAAGGAGTGATCAGCAAGACTCACTCACCCTTTAATAGTCCCATATGGCCAGTGCGAAAGTCTAATGGGGAGTGGAGACTAACAGTTGACTATCGTGGCCTGAATGAAGTCATGCCACCGCTGAGCGCTGCTGTGCTGGATATGTTAGAACTTCAGTACGAACTGGAATCAAAGGCAGCCAAGTGGTATGCCACAATTGACATTGCTAATGCATTTTTCTCAATCCATTTGGCAGCATGGTGCTGGCCACAATTTGCTTTCACTTGGAGGGGTGTCCAGTACACCTGGAATCGACTGCCCCAGGGGTGGAAACACAGCCCCACGTTGGGCACCAAAAAGGACTGTCGTGGTTTCAGCCCAGCTGGCAACAAAGGACCACGCAGCCGCTCGCTCA